>NW_024534179.1:0-24275 GCF_016097555.1 Gigantopelta aegis
TATTTTCCAGTCTTTTGCTCACCGAGTTTTATCTCTGTTTTTTTTAACCTGGAAATGGAATTGTTATCTGAAAATAGATTGGGTTTATTAGGAGTGGAATGTTTATAGATCATATGTAGATTTATGTTTATTTATGATGTACAAATAAATGCTGGTTCCATGTGTTTTCTCAGTCCGGCTATAAGGCATTTTGGAGTATTGTTTTATAGTGAATGTTTTTAATTATATTGAGTATATAAAGAACCCAGCTTGTGTTACGGAGAGGAACTGGTCTGTATTGACTTCACAGTGTGTGTTGTGAACCAGCTTGTGTTACGGAGAGGAACTGGTCTGTATTGACTTCACAGTGTGTGTTGTGAACCAGCTTGTGTTACGGAGAGGAACTGGTCTGTATTGACTTCACAGTGTGTGTTGTGAACCAGTTTGTGTTAGGATGGAGAGGAACTGGTCTGTATTGACTTCACAGTGTGTGTTGTGAACCAGTTTGTGTTGTGGAGAGGAACTGGTCTGTATTGACTTCACAGTGTGTTATGAACCAGCTTGTGTTATGGAGAGGAACTGGTCAGTATTGACTTCACAGTGTGTGTTATGAACCAGCTTGTGTTACGGAGAGGAACTGGTCTGTATTGACTTCACAGTGTGTGTTGTGAACTAGCTTGTGTTACGGAGAGGAACTGGTCTGTATTGACTTCACAGTGTGTGTTGTGAACCAGCTTGTGTTACGGAGAGGAACTGGTCTGTATTGACTTCACAGTGTGTGTTGTGAACCAGCTTGTGTTACGGAGAGGAACTGGTCTGTATTGACTCACACAGTGTGTGTTGTGAACCAGCTTGTGTTTAGGAGAGGAACCACTGTATTGACTTCACAGTGTGTGTGTTGTGAACCAACTTTTGTTATGTCTGCATGGACTTCACAGTGTGTATGAACCAGTTTGTGTTAAGAGGAAGGAACTGGACTGTATTGACTTCACAGTGTGTGTTGTGAACCACTTTGTGTTGTGGAGAGGAACTGGTCAGTATTGACTTCACAGTGTGTTATGAACCAGCTTGTGTTACAGAGAGGAACTGGTCAGTATTGACTTCGCAGTGTGTGTTGTAAACCAGCTTGTGTTACGGAGAGGAACTGGTCTGTATTGACTTCACAGTGTGTGTTGTGAACTAGCTTGTGTTACGGAGAGGAACTGGTCTGTATTGACTTCACAGTGTGTGTTGTGAACCAGCTTGTGTTATGGAGAGGAACTGGTCTGTATTGACTTCACAGTGTGTGTTGTGAACTAGCTTGTGTTACGGAGAGGAACTGGTCTGTATTGACTTCACAGTGTGTGTTGTGAACCAGTGTGTGTTGTGAACCAGCTTGTGTTAGGAGAGGAACTGGTCTGCATGGACTTTACAGTGTGTGTTGTGAACCAGTTTGTGTTAAGAGGATCAAGGAACTGGACTGTATTGACTTCACAGTGTGTGTTGTGAACCACTTTGTGTTGTGGAGAGGAACTGGTCTGTATTGACTTCACAGTGTGTTATGAACCAGCTTGTGTTATGGAGAGGAACTGGTCAGTATTGACTTCACAGTGTGTTATGAACCAGCTTGTGTTACGGAGAGGAACTGGTCAGTATTGACTTCGCAGTGTGTGTTGTAAACCAACTTGTGTTACGGAGAGGAACTGGTCAGTATTGATTTCACAGTGTGTGTTATGAACTAGCTTGTGTTACGGAGAGGAACTGGTCTGTATTGACTTCACAGTGTGGACTGAACTAGATTGTGTTACGGAGAGGAACTGGTCTGTATTGACTTGTGTGTGTTGTGAACCAGCTTGTGTTACGGAGAGGAACTGGTCTGCATGGACTTCACAGTGTGTGTTGTGAACCAGTTTGTGTTACGGAGAGGAACTGGTCTGTATGACTTCACAGTGTGTTACTGTATTAACTGCACAGTGTGTGTTGTGAACCATTTTGTGTTGTGGAGAGGAACTGGTCTGTATTGACTTCACAGTGTGTTATGAACCAGCTTGTGTTATGGAGAGGAACTGTATGTATGACTTCACAGTGTGTTTGAACCACTTGTGTTACGGAGAGGAACTGGTCAATTGACTTCGCAGTGTGTGTGTACTTGTGTTACGGAAGGAACTGGTCAGTATTGATTCACAGTGTGTGTTATGAAAGCTTGTGTTACGGAGAGGAACTGGTCTGTATTGACTTCACAGTGTGTTTTTGAACTAGATTGTGTTACGGAGAGGAACTGGTCTGTATTGATTTCACAGTGTGTGTTGTGAACCAGATTGTGTTACGGAGAGGAACTGGTGTGTATCGACTTTACACCATGCTTTTTTTTATTGGTCATATGACATCAAGTGACCTGGTCATGTAGGACTTCACAGTCATATGTCTTGAAATTGTTAATTGTGTGAAAGGAACTATGTGTAACCAAAAATAACACATTGACTTCACAGGTGTGAAGTGAAAGCTTGTGTTTGGAGAGGAACTGGTCGTATTGACTTCACAGTGTTTATGAATGGTTTATGGTGTGGGACAACTGGTTAGTATTGACACAGACAGTGTGTGTTGGAAACCAGCTGTGTGTTACGGAGAGGAACTGGTCAGTATTGATTAGCAGTGTGTGATTGAACATGCACCATACGGAGAGGAACTGGATAGTATTGACTTCACAGTTTGTTATGAACCAGTTTGTGTTACTGGAGAGAGAACTGGCCCAGTATTGACTTCACAGTGATTGATCCTAGATGACGTACCTGATAGTTACTAAAAGGAACTGGGCTGTATTGATTGTACAGTTAGTGTGCTGAACATTCACATGTTAATTGTCAAGAGGAACTGCAATCTGTATTGATCTAGAATTGAATTGTGTTTTTAAATGTTGGTGTTCCGGAGAGGAACTGGTCTGTAAGTTCTTCATTTGATACAAAGATCATATGTGGTACGGAGAGGTACTAGACCAATTAACTTCACAGTCAAATTTCGAGGTGCAAAACTTTTGATAGAGAGTCAACTAGGAAAGGAACTGGTAAAATTAGAGATCACATACAATATAAACATTTGCACAGAGATCAACAAGCTGACTACAAGAAAGGATTATTAGATATTGACAGTCAAAGAGCAGACAACTCCTGTGACCACAGTTATTCAAAGTAATTTTTGTCACAAACTTTCAAGCGATACATATAATATAGGAACTATCAGTTTGCATGACAGCATTTCTGCTGTGGACATGAACCCTAGACATTGAAGATTGACTTTAAACAATAAAAAATAGTAATGTGAATAAATGTATGCTTTTGAATAAATGTATCATGTGATATTTATATGTGATATTTATATGTGATTTTATGACATAAAATATTTCTTTAAATTAACCTTTGTTATTGTTTTACATTCTTATATGTTATGCATTCTGAGATGCAAGAGGCATGGGGGGGGGGGGGGGGGGGTATTGTCCGTGTCCCTGACAGACATCCCTGTTCACACATTGTATGCGCGAGCTGTTAATTGCATGTGGCTCAGCAGATAAGTGATCTTTAAACATACAAAGACGGTTATGGCACAGGTGACTGATGTCACTGCCATCTATGTCCATCTCCTTATTAAAGACCATGAAAGTTAATCTGTGAGCATTTACTGTACGATACTGGCCTGTGATTGGTGATTTGAACTTAATAGCACCATATCCATTTGGTCTGGGAGGCCCATTCCATATTATACATTCACCATTTGGCCCAGGATCACATTTTGAAAAAATTACCCTCTGGTATTTTGGAAAAAAAAAGCCTCCATTTTGACTTATTCAATTAGCCTTAATACTCAAAGTGAGGCTGTCACAGGGTGTAGGGATACATTCTGATTGAAAAGAATGACCTATGACCTGATACGGGTACAATGCAGGCTGAATCATGTGTGATAATTTGTGAAATTACAAATTTTGAAAATATTAATATAATAAAATTTAATTTAATTGAAAGAAATAAATATTCATCACCCAAACTGATAAGTTTCAGATTTCCACCTATCGGGACAATTAGCATGTACATTTTGAGTCCTGTAACTGTCATAGTTACCTCACAATTAGGTATCAAAGTGTGTCACCCTGTGTCAAACATCATTGAAGAAATCCTCCATATTGACTTATTTAACCTTAAGGGATCACACCGCTATTTCAGCCAGTGAGCGACGTTGACAGTATGATTATGGAATATTGGAAGGGTAACATTGCCTCTTGATTTTGGCATATCAAACTGACAGATGCATATCTGCTTAGCTATAGGCAAGACCATTGTTTGCTATGCCTGTGGTACATATATTTAACGAGAGTAGCCTCCCCTCCATTAGCCCATGTGCTTAGGAGAGTGGATAATTGAAATTGCAGGTGGCGAAGTATCAATTTTATTTGCTTAAATCCTGTCACAGAGGCTGTTCTCTTCATGTCAGGTAGTATATAGCACCTACTGTTAATAATTTAGTCAGTACTTGGCTTTATATTTGTACTGTCACCAATGTATAATCAATAGTGGTGAGATACATACAATCCCTGTTCATTCCTATACATAAAATCTGCACTCCCCATTTATTATTATTATACATAATCTACACCATCCATCTATACATATCTACATTCCATTCTATACATATAAAACTATACTCCACATTCAGTATACGTATATATAATCTCCACATTCCCGTTCATTGTACACTACTAGTATTATATACATCTGCACTTCCCATTCATTAGTATACGTATAATATACACTCTCCATTCATTATTATACATATGACCTACACTACTTGTATTACTATACACACCACCTGCACTACCCATTCATTAGTATACGTATAATATACACTCTCCATTCATTATTATACATATGACCTACACTACTTGTGGATTACTATACACACCACTGCACTACCCATTCATTAGTATACGTATAATATACACTCTCCATTCATTATTATACATATGACCTACACTACTTGTGCATTACTATACACACCACCTGCACTACCCATTCATTAGTATACGTATAATATACACTCTCCATTCATTATTATACATATGACCTACACTACTTGTGCATTACTATACACACACCACCTGCACTACCCATTCATTAGTATACGTATAATATACACTCTCCATTCATTATTATACATATGACCTACACTACTTGTGCATTACTATACACACCACCTGCACTACCCATTCATTAGTATACGTATACGTATAATATACACTCTCCATTCATTATTATACATATGACCTACGCTACTTGTGCATTACTATACACACCACCCTGCACTACCCACATTAGTATGTGCATTTTTATACATATACCTACACTACCACCTGCACTACCCATTCATTAGTATACGTATAATATACACACTGACCTACGCTACTTGTGCATTACTATACACACCACCTGCACTACCCATTCATTAGTATACGTATAATATACACTCTCCATTCATTATTATACATATGACCTACACTACTTGTGCATTACTATACACACCACCTGCACTACCCATTCATTAGTATACGTATAATATACACTCTCCATTCATTATTATACATATGACCTACACTACTTGTGCATTACTATACACACCACCTGCACTACCCATTCATTAGTATACGTATAATATTCACTCTCCATTCATTATTATACATATGACCTACACTACTTGTGCATTACTATACACACCACCTGCACTACCCATTCATTAGTATACGTATAATGTAGACAACGCATTTTGTTTTATATTCATAGCAATGAATGTGGAGTGTAGATTATATACAGTGCCGGATTTATAAGGGGCAAAAGGGGCAATTGCCCCGAGCCCTCCTGCCAGAAGGGCCCCCCAGACTAAGAACTTCCTTTATAAAAAATGCAGTAATTATAAAATCAGTTCATTTTTTTATTTGTAATTTAATTTAATTTCTATGTTGAGGGGCCCCCGAACCTAAAGTGCCCCGGCCCCCAAAGGTCTAAATCCGGCCCTGCTTATATAATGATACATGTAATTGTGTAACGCAAAATACATGTATACTCTGTCAAAAAAGAAACGCATAGGTGATAGGGAAAGAAGAAAAGTGTTCGATTTTACAAAATATAGTTTTTCTTGTACAATGTTGCTGAATGACCATGTTTGTTAATGTTCCTGGAATGGGACAGCATGCCCAAATGCACCCTAAAACAAATTTAACGCACATTGTGGCACGTTGTGCGACAACTGCAGGAAATCGTCGTGAAATGGTCAGATTTTGGCGAATGTACGTGAAACTCGGGGAAAAGATTGGGGTAGTGATGTGTATTTAAGGCTGCAATGCTCGCAATGATGCCTCATTTCCATTTCGACGTAGACAAGCTACAAGATGCCAAGACTTGTGTTCGTACAAGGCAATCTGACAGCTGTACGCTACCGGGATGAAATTCTTCGCCGTCACGCTTCCCATTTTGGATAGACAGAGAGAACTCTTTCAGCAGGACAATGCCAGGCCGCATACGGCACGTGTAACAATGGATTTCTTACAGAATGAGAACATTAATGTGCTGCCATGGCCATCAAGATCGCCAGATCTCAACCCCATTGAACATCTATGGGACGAACTGGACAGACGTGTACGTCAGCGTGACCCGGAGCCTCAGACGCTTCCGCAACTGTCACTACAGGAAAAATGGGCTAGGATTCTACGTATCCGGATTCAGAGACTCATTCAGTCTATGCCAAGAAGATGTCGCGCAGTGATTGCTTCTGCTGGTGGCCACACAAGGTACTGATTTCAGCGCCCTCGTGCGACACTGTTTGGTGACAAAAACGCCTCCACTGCCGTCAGTCTATAGCAAGATCATTGGCACATACTCATGTCAAATTTAACTGTGATACGATCATAAATAACAAAATTATGCCACTTTGTATTAAAGAGATAATTCCATGAATATTTCGCCTATGCGTTTCTTTTTTGACAGAGTATATATTAATGAATGCAGCGAGTATCCGTATGATAATACACTTGGTTTTTAGATTATATGTATAATAATGAATGTGGAGAGCATAATATAATAATGAAGAGCAATGAATGTGGAGTGTAGCTTATGTGTAGATAGATAGATAGATAGATAGATAGATAACAATTTAACGTGTCCATATACCACTAGGGTTTCGAACACGCCCATCCAGAGTCCGACCTCCGATAAGATCGGTGGCCTGACTCGGGATGAGGGGAGGATAGAGTTGAAAATGGGCAGAATTTTGAAAATAGCTATTAGTAAAAAAGTTAATAGAATTAAAAAAATAAAAATAAATAAAAAGTTACAAGCCAAAAATAAAAATAAATAAAAAGTTACAAGCCAAAAATAAAAAGAATTGACTGCTCGGCCGAATATTTATATAATTTGGAGCGTTTTAGATGGACAGTCCAAAAATAAAGAAGAGAAAGAAGAGAGGATCGGACTATTTAATAATATTAAAAAAAAGAGAATAATTTCGACATATAATTTTGAACGGAGGTCTAAAAGTTTAAAGTCCGATCTAAATGGTCCGGTCCGGGGGGGGAGGGGGTGTGTGAGTTTAAGGTGGGCGGAATTTGGAATACGAATTTAGTAGTTAGGTCAAAGACCTAAAGCCAAAATGAGCTCATTCATACAACTCATGTCTGGACAAAAATTTAAGTCCAAAGAACAAAATTAGACTGCTCGACCGAAAGGATTTTAAGGTGATTTGGGCAATTTAGACGGGCTGCCAAAATAAAGTGCGTCGGACTGTTTAAAAAAAAAAAAAAAAAAAAAAAAAAAAAAAAAAAAAAGGATGAAGTGCTTGGCGTTGAACTGTGGCACCAGTTTCCTCCAACGGTGGTCTTAGCAAGGTCTTAGCTAGCTCGACGTAATGGGCACCGGCGATGATCTTCAGTACTCTGTGGATGGTGTAGTTGTCCATGTCTTCGAAGAGTATTCCCTGTCTGTAGAGATCATCTCGGCGCGACGTCACCACAAGTCCAAACTTCCCGTCTCGTAGTTCCATGGCGTGGATGGCACACTCAACTCCGTCAGGAAACTTCTTAAAGCTGCCCTCAAGAATGCCTCCCGGCAGTGAGCTGGTGTCCGAGGTGTCCCCGAACAAGTATCGAGCGTACTGGCCCTTGATCTTGGAGATGGCTAGGCTCCAGGCGGCGTCCCTGCCCCGGGCGGTCGCGGAAGGCCGGGCCTTGGCTGGCTGGTCACTACTCGGTGGGGTGACGGCCTTCCGCCTCGCAGCAGCGCCATCCATAGGGGTCTTGGCGGAGCCCCCCGGGGGTGGGGGACTCGACGCCGACCGCCTCGAAGGGGTTGGAACGGGAGACGCACGCCGTGGAGTTTCGCAGATCGCTGTGTCCAACAGCGGCGTCGACTGGTCCGCTGGCTCAGTCTGTTCAGAGGTATCTGCGTCGGCTGGCACTGGTTGATCGGGTCCCGGGGGTGGGGGCGGCGACGCAGACAGGACCGCCGCTGGCGGTTGAGCCGCCAGTTTAGGTTCCCCCCTGAGCCGTCCCTGGTGCAGGTTTCCTCTTCCTCCTGCCTCTTCCCTTCCTCTTCGTCGTGTTCGTTACCGCGTCGCCATACACCAAAGTCACGGTTGCCCGTGAGCCAATGTAAGCGACGCGGTACTCTAACAAAGAGCCGTAGCTTGCAATAAGTCCCCCCCCAGGGGGGGGGGGGGGGGGGGCAACTCGAGAGAGCAGAGCGACACGTCTTTCCTCATCGAAGGCATAGCTCGGAGTGGCTCATGTGTATAATAATGAATGTGGAGTGCATATTATAATAATGAATAGCAATGAATGTGGAGTGTAGATTATATGTATAATAATGAATGTGGAGTGCATATTATAATAATGAATAGCAATGAATGTGGAGTGTAGATTATATGAAAAATAATGAATGTGGAGTGTACATTATAATAATGAATTGCAATGAATGTGGAGTGTAGATTATATGTATAATAATGAATGTGGAGTGTATGTTATAATAATGAAGAGCAATGAATATGGAGTGTAGCTTATGTGTGTAATAATGAATGTGGAGTGTAGATTATATGTATAATAATGAATGTAGATTATATTAATTGAATAGTACTTAATTTATTTTATTACACACCCGTCGGTGAGAACACCATGTGTTATTTTTGATAACATGTGGTTGTTTACACATGTACGTGTGTTAACAATTTCAAGACATACGACTGGCTCCTCCTAGGTGTCACCACTGCCATACATCCAATGAAAACCTACACGATGGAAATCGATTACACTGTGACGTGTAGTTAACCTGACAATCATGGGTCAGTGACGCATAAGTTAGCTACAGGTGCAACAGCTGTAAATAAACATTAGTCGAAACAGATGTAAACATTTGCTTAAAACCTGGTTTCGCTCGTTAGATACATTTTAAAACAACTCGTTGTGAGATAAATGGTATCTAACGGCCACTCATGTATTATTTTTGTATATCAATTCAAAGTTGTTTTGAGAGATACTTAATGTATTCAGTATTCAAACATAGTAGTGGAGAGTGCAAATAATTCAAGGTGAATATGTATTATACGTATACCCGTATTTGACCGGAAATAAGCCCAGGGGGCCAAGCAATCTAATTAAAATTAGCTCCACTATTACATGTGGATCTAACAGCAGCCAGTTGGAGCTCATGTCCACCAATCAAAACCTTACTTGCAGAATCATGCCAGTGATTTAAAAATAATTTGAAAACATTCCGAATTATCCTGGGGGTATACGACATGTTTCTTGTGAATTACGAATGCCTTAAAATATGTTTTATTTTTAAAAAATAAATAATTTGTAATGTAAAACTGAAGACTGATTTAGTTTTTAGCTTTTTTTAAATAAATAAATAATTTGTAATGTAAATTTGAAGACTGATAACCCATCCCGTACGTATTGGTATGGTTCGCTGTACTGAGGCCACTAAAATAGACTTGCCCGATATTTTTAGAATTTGTATGCTCCCAAATAACGTTATAAAAGGCGAAGTGTGATTGGTCAATACTACCGATTCAATCGGGCTGCTGGTGCTCCCTTACACCTGCCAGTGTAGGCGGTCAATATTACAGCCTTGCGATTAAGTGGTCACTTGGGCAACATCGAGGCTTATATAGCAATGACTTTTGTCATCCGTTTAGGTGGCGCACCTTCGGGTGTAGAGCTCACGAATGCTCGAGGAATTCGGTGGGCACCTCTTCAATCCTCGTGATGATAATGGCCGGAGATGCGTTTCACTTCCACTACCACACCGGACGACGACTGGCGGGCTTTCATATCATCATTTCCCATCATCACCATCACTCCTTCCCTTACCCCCCTTATCAACACCCATCTAAATAATGCCCAATTGTGCTATATGGATAACCTGGGGATGGGGTGGGGGGGGGGGGACGCCGTGGTAGGGTGCTTTTTTGGGTGCGGTGGGCGTTGGCGGTTTGGCCGGTAGGGATGCCTGGTAGGAGGCCCCCCCCCCCCCCAGAACCCCCGCCCCATGGAAATCCGAACTAGCCGAGGTGGGCTACCCGGATGGTGGATCGCGAGATAAGATTGGGCGCGATGCTCCCCCCTTTGCGAATCCTTATTCCTCCAGGGCTTAAGGTTAAATTTATATAGGGAGTCTATACAAATGGACTCCCACATACTGATAATTAATAAAATAATATTTATAATAAAATATTGTTTAGACCAGCCCGACTGAAAATTGTTTGCACCTGTTTAAAGCATATGTGAACATAATTTATAAATGTGATTTTTCAAAGTGTAAGTTGATACATGCAGCAGTTGTGTAAACCACAGTTATGTAAATTATATTTTTATAAATTCTTGCTGTATTTTCAGACTGGAAGTCTGCTTTCATTGATCTGATGAAAAACTGTGCTGCAGTCATCAGGGCTGAGGGAACACTAGCAGCAGCAATAACGGAGATGGGTCTTTTGTCATTTCTTATGACTCTGGAGTCTTCTTTATTGGGCATGTCAAGTCCAGCTTTAACAGATGGGATTTTTTTTTTCAGTCTCTTCCAGATTCATGGACATTTGTATGTCCGTTACTTTGAATCTGGAAGGTTGTCTGGATTTTTCAGATCCAAAGGTTTGCCTTTAAACTGGATTTTATACTAAAATCATTATGTAAAAAGCCAGTTACTTTGAATAGCCATGGAAAAAAAAAAACTCATAACGAATAATAAATTATAATTTATTAGCACTCATTGATAAAAGTAGAAAATCATTGGCAGATTTTGTATTTGAAATTATGATATTACACGAAATGTTTACAATGGTCGAAATTCATTTTATGGAATGAGAAGCAACCTTTGCTTCTCAAATTTTAATCTGGAGGCGAATGCTATAACCTGAGAAGCAGCAGTTGTAGAAATCAGTGTCAAAATTAAAGTCCTTATTAAAATTATAGTGTAACCTTTTTCAGCCGTCACTTAAGACTAACTTACATACATGTAGATAAAACATTTATATTATTAATCCTGAAAATGGAAGAATTGTGGATATTTCTAGAATACTCTCAAAATTAAGATGGAAGGCAAAAACAGCTTGTCAGACTGATTACAGTATCAGAAAGCATACTGTGCATTTTGAGCAGCATTTGCTTCCTGCCTCCAGTCAATTTCGAGCTTTGGTTTAGATTTACTATAAAGTGAAATAAGCGGTATCACATCACAAAGTAATGTGGTTTGCTAGTCCGATGCTTTTTTAATTGCAAACATTCGCAATAATATTTTTTCTTTATTATTTTTTTTTTTCTTTTATTTAAAATAAAGAAATGAGATATGTGTGGCATTCAATTTAATCCTTTGGTGTAGATTTTACAAAGAGGCACACCCAGGTGTCTAGTGTTGAAATTGTTTTCAGATGTGAAAAGTAAATGGGTTTCTATTGAGTTTTGTATGGACTCAGTCAAAGCAAAAATGGATGCACATTAAGGACCCAAAACATAGGTCCAAACAGGCATTGCCTTAATTAACACTACAAGTTTTCAATTTGCTATATTCGTGGGGATGTTTCACTTGGTAATGATTATTTGTATTGATTTAACAGGCCTTAATATAATACGGAAGTCGGTTGGTGGCAGTTACCACACACATAACATTTTCCATCTTCAAGTCTTCAATGCCACTGACATTGAACAACACCAAAAGAAGATCAAGGAAAGACTTGAGGAAAAAAGAAAAGCACAAAACATTGGTAACTATTAAATGTATTTACATGTATATATTTAGTTATGCATAATAAGTGTAGTCAAACCTGTTTGAGAGGCCACCTCTATTAAATGTCACTTCAATTCATTTATGTTTTTTATGTGTTCCCATTTTATTAGTGTCACATTAGGTTCCAGTTTATGTAATGTATTTTCAGAAAATAATGAAGAAATTATCATTTGAGTAGTATACTTTAACCAGTATTTAATGCCAATAGTTTGGTAGGGTGCGAACTTGTTCTGAATATGGACATTAAACTTCTTTAATTTGACTTGACTTGTAGACTGCAAAAACTAGTTCTCGTTACTGTGTAATTGATACCACAGAAATAACAAATAAACTTTGTTATTTCAACCTCTCTTTATCTTGAGTGGTTTCTTTTGGCGTCTTCGGCATTGAGATAATGACATTTGATTGTGTATGGTCAGTGTTGAGTAGAACTTTCTTTAGCTTCTTTGAGTAGTGTAACAACATTATTGAGTGTTTTATTCTATTTCAGGTTTTTAGTGCTGATTTTTAAACAATTACAGTTTGAAATGAAAGCTATTGTAAATATTCCACCAATTAGTATTGTAATTAATTGAACAAATAATTCCAAAATATTTACAATTACCAGCAGTAATTACTGTACCAATGATGGAATTTTAATTTACAGTAAATATCCAAGTGCTACTAAAATGCAATAAATTAATTGTTCATGTACCTTTTTTGCCAGCTTCATTGAAAAGGTAAGCAGTATTATACTTTGGCTTGTGGTGTGTGCGTATTCTTCATTTCAAAAAGATAGTCTTTTCTGGGTGTCATGCTTCACTGAAAAAAAGAATCTACTCTATATATATATATATATATATATATATATATATATATATATATATATATATTTTTAAATGTTTTAAAATTATGTGTCTCTGTGCATTTAAAAAAAATACATGACTGCACATTGTATATACATGTATTCTTTCCATTTAGTAGCTTTTCTTACCTTTCTTTTATTGTCTTGATCGTATGTGGTAGTGGTGTGTACTATACTAATTAATATTTCTTCCTTATTGCTGAAATAACAACTTTTCTTTTTCATCTGCTATTTATTATAAAGTAGAATGTTGGTTTACTTTTTTTGTGTGTGATTAAATCTGATCTGAATTGTCATAATCTTCTTTAGAAATAAAGTACTTAGTTATCATAAAGATTTGATCAATATATTAATAATAATTTATTATTTCTTCATGGAGAACATAATATGGATATGAAAGTTGCGTGGTACATAATGCAGTGACTCTGTTTATGATGCTGGGGAATGGATGGAGAGTTGATGAAGCTTTTTTGTTTATTTCTTTAATATGTTGGATTGGACTGTGCTCAAAAATCTATGAAAATAAGTGAGTTCAGATACTCTCAGACCACACATTTGTGTCAAATATGATGGTTGCTTGCCAAACAAGCTACAAGATTAGCAAGCAGACTACAGTGTTATTAGATTTCATAAAAGTAATTTTACGACAAAGAATTTTTTTTGGTGTATTTTGAACCATCAGCTAGGCCTTCAATAAAGCTTTTTATTAATGTTAGTAAATTATTTATTTTCAAGCGTTTTGGTATTGGTTTACAGTTAAACCTCAGAAAGAATTTGGCCAGAGATTTCACAGCATTATGGTGGAAAACAAGACTGGTGTTTTGAAGTCTCATATGAACTTAATGGCCTTGGTCCAACAGCAAGAATCCACTATGACAGAGACGAACAGCCAGCTTATTGGAACTGTACTCCACGTCATTAGGAAGGATTCCCACAAATGCAAACTACCAAGCTCTGGAAGGTATATCTTGTATACTTTTGAATTTAGTTCAGACCAAAAGTTCATCATGAGACAATTTGTCCTCATTTATCTCACATTTATTAACATAACATAATGGTTATAAATGTATTCAACAGCAACATTTGGTTAGCAGTAGTGTCTAGAGCGAAATGTAGCTCATTGTAAGAGCATCTGCTTACAATGCATGAGATCAACAAATTCATCCCATATGAAGAACATATTGACATAATTGTCTTTCAACTTTTGACATGCAGTACCAGCTGATTCATAATATTCTTCATTGACCCCCCTCTCTCTCTCTCTCTCTCTCTCTCTCTCTCTCTCTCTCTCTCTCTCTCTCTCTCTCTCTCTCTCTCTCTCTCTCTGTCTCTGTCTCTGTCTCTGTCTCTGTTTGTGTGTGTGTTTATGTAATTTAAAGTCACATTCCCTAGTTTTTAAACAATGCAACCTGTTTTTCACTACTAAAGCCGTTTTTGGTAACTGAACTCAGACACTAACTTACTTTATTGTTTAGAATATCCATTTGCAAACATCTTAAGTGTTTCTACTTATCCTGGTGTTTGCAATAACACAAAATCCATTTTTCAAAATTTTAAAAAGGTACGTACCTCTGAGAAGTAACAGTTATGAAAACTATCTGTAGTTTTATTTATAGAGGGTATCTCCTCATAGCAGCGTCACAGAAGCTTGATTCACTCTTATTCTTTCTTACAAAATCATTATTCAGATGTATTACATAATTATACTAAGTGTCCGCTTAAATGGATAAAAACTAGGGATTGTGACTTTAAGGATGACGAATGGTATATTCAGAGTTTCATGATGATTCAGAGAACTTTTACACCTCTATTCTAATCACATAAAGACTTTTTCTTGAAACATCAGTAAATTGAACACCCTTCGAAACCAAAATTTTTACTCTGTTAAATGGGTTTTCAGTTTAGATTTTTATTGTATTCATTATCAAGCTGAATGTATAAATGTGTGTCATTTGTTTATTTTACTGAATAATGGTTATTTTATTGTACATATATTGATTACATATCCATTCAATCATTTTATTGTCATAATTAACACAATACTGACCCGTGGAATAAAAAATAATAATGTTTTATTCAACATGTCAGATAAAAGCTTAAACTGTTATGTCACATTTTCATTAGTTCATATGGTTTGATTAAAAAATTACATCATTTGTTATTTGAAAGTAAGCAGGTTGTTGTAACACAGAATATTAAATCAGTTTTCCAGTATATCATTGTGAAAGTTGCAATAAAATTAAAATTATGTTGTAACAAGAATGAAATATTTCACTGAATTTTTTGTTTAGGTTTATGATTGCATCTGGAATTTTTGATGATAAAGTTTCTGAATGGGAAGGAAGCTTGCAACTGTTCAGGAATGAAGGCACCTCAGTAAAAGAACCAACACTTCAAAGTCTGCTGGATCTAACAAGTGATAGTTTAACATGGGATAAGCAGTGCACAGTCCTTTCAGCTCTACCAAATTTTCATCACTGGATTGAAACTCATGTGGGTTACAGTCGCATGCTTTCACTGGGTGTACAAAAATACAAGCCAGCATCTGCAAGAAATCTTATTCTCTATTACTACCGAGAAGTGAAATCAGAAGCCATGCTTGCAGTCATGAGGAAATTGTACTTTCCAGATACACCTGTAGAGGTATCATCAACTGCATGCCAGGATTCTGGTACTTCAGATATTGGCCACACTCCAGCAAAGAGAAGGAGGCTCAACACAACCAGTGCCAGAAGATCACTGACAGCTGATGATATTTTGAGAAACCTGAGTGTCATTGACCCAAAGTATAACACAACAAACCGGATATCCAACATATCAGCCTATGAAACTTTTGAAACGGCATTGATAGAAGTTGGTGTTTTGGCTTGGAGAATTCATCAGGCTGATTTAGATGTCTTAGTCATGAATGACATCAGCATGACTAATGGCCAATTTTCCAGTCAAAAGTTTGCTCACATGTCCAGGAGTAAGCATGGCGACTTATTTGAATATCAGTGCACATGTGATTTATATGGAACACTGCTACAAATTGCAGCAGTTGATATTCCATATGAGGATGTCGAGAATGCCTATCACTTGGATATCCGCTGCTGCCATATCAGGTTCTTTCTGGAGAATATTGAAGATGTATCAAGTACTTTATTTGATGATAACTTTTCATTTCATGAACCAACCAAACTTCAGGCCAAGTTACTTGAAGCAGTTAGAAGTGAAAACTTAAAAGATGCTGTCTGCATATCTTTGTTGGATAACAATAGGAAATTCTCTGTCATCTCTGATGATCACACATCTTGCAGCTTTGTCCACTATACTGATGGGAAATTTGTTTGTCAATCTGGAGCTTGTGATGCTGGATACGGAAGTGCCAGACGACAAGATCGATATCTTCATAAAGATGATAACTTGTGTTGCCATCTCAAAATACTCAGAGAAAACTCTCATCTTTGGCTGTCATCTGAGGCTGAAGAGGTCAACATGTTTGAAGATGAAGAGGATGACAATGACTTGGAGAATGAGGAAATTGCACCAGAAGTGCCTGCTTCAGATCCATATATAGAGGACCTGATACCAAATCCAGTGGCATGTGACCAGACATCTGCTGAACATAAGGTTTGTATAGAACAACTGACAGGTTATTATCATTTGTAAATTCGACATGTATTACCAACAGGATTAAAGGACATGATCTTGAATTTGAAAGTGAAGCCAATACCAATGCGAAAAAGAAAAGAATAATAACATAGATGAATAATTAATTTATGGTTTTATTCATTCTATACCCTTAAAACACATAACAAAAGACAAATCTTTTTTAAAATAAGCATGTTAGTGCTCACCTTTAGGCATATGTGGAGTCAGTGGCGTGCAGTAGTAGTTGTTTTTTTGACAAGAAGTAGTGTGCGTATAATATTTGTAATAAAAAGAGTTCATGCTGTTTTGGACCATGAAGTGTCCACGTAGAGTGCTTAATATTTTCATGCTCAGGTATAAAATGTGTGTATATAATTTACTCTTGTAGGTAATCTGGAACATTTTTTTTTTTTAAATATACATGTATCTCTTTAATCAACAGAAACATTTCTTTGATGAGGAATCTGGTTTGTGGCAGTTTGAGTCTCTGAGCAACCACCAACCACTGGAAGAAGGTGATCCTGTACTACAAGCAGCCATGAGACATCGACTTTCTTTGCTTGATGGCTTGAATGGTGCGCAGAGAGATTTTGAGGGCAATCTGTGGAGAGACCGATCGGGGCCATTTTCCTTGTATCCTCCTGCTATCTATGGACCATGTCTTTGTGGGGTTTGTGTAGTTTCTTTGTTGACTCTGTTATTACTCCTAAAAGTAGAAAGATAATACATCAGGGGTGCAGAAAGTACTCGCCCGTTAGCCAAATGCGAGTGAAAATTCTGAGGGATGAGTTAAAAAATGTATCTGCCAGTCCGATGTGCAATCTGTTTTTGTTTTTGTTTTCTTTCTGACTGATTGTGTAAGTAATATAGTTATGTTTTGGCAAATCCTGAACTCGGCATCAGCCATGCCACAGTTTCAAACTGTCTTCAACTGCTTACGAAATATGGAGTCAAATTAATATGTATGTAATAACCGAATTGTTACGGATCAATATAGTTTCGATAATCAAGACATTGTTTATTGGTGATCTATTTTTACTTTTAAGTTTGGTTCTTTTTATTTGTAAGTTTTTGCACTGTTATCAGTATTAAATATATAATAGAAATGAATGTCAAAATGTTCTGGCTTTTGTGGATGATCGTATGAAGTGAAGTGTAAACATCATAGTGTCCTACAGGTTGGTGGAGGAGTATAAATTCTGGTGGGCTAGTAGATTCTAACTGTTACTGGTCCAGATGGCTAGTGAAATATTTTCCATTTCTGCACCCCTGTACATGTATGTAGAATAAGATTCTGTACACAGATATATTCTGAGATGTATGGTTTTCACGTAAGAAATAGGAACGTATGTTGCTATGTATACATATTCTTTACAGGACTGTAATGCTGCAAATTTATTCAACCAAAATTTGTCACTTATATTAGAAATCAAATAGCACTATATGTATTCTACATTGCTATTTCATACCTACTAAAGAAATACAAACTAAATCTCCTTCACAGTTTGAATGTGGTTTAATAAACGTAGCAGTTCTTTTTTAAAATGTATCCACCAAAGTTACAGTATGTTTTAGTTTGGTTATGGTTTTCTTTTAGTCAGTTTTTCCAAAATTTTAGCATTCTTCAGGAAGATGTTTGAAATTAGGATAATTTTAAATATACAGAATACGGTTAGCAGTAATTAGTTTTGGTATCCAGATTTTCTTTTAAAACACTAAAATTGCTGCCTACATGGTGAGCCCTTGTTATTTTTATATTACACATTTTATTTTGAATAATTTTGTTTCAGGCTGGTTATTACAATGCATATACAATGCCTGTGGGTATTCTGTCTGATGTCAAATACCAGACCATTGTTTATACAACAAATGGTCCTTGTCGGTTCGAGGTATGTACATTAACAATCATGATAGATACCAAATTAGTTTAGATGTGTTTCTCTTTGTGTTAAATCTTTTTGTACCATGTAGGCTACAACAAAATATATTTTCTAATAAAAATAATGTAAGGTATGGAAGTTAGTGAAAAATTAAGAGAAGAGTTGTATTTCTCTCTGTACAGTTTATAATTTATTTTGTTCAAGTATAGCAGGCCCATAATGAACATATCATATCCAGATGTATGTGACACTAGTTTAGACAGAACTTCTGAATACAGTTTTTTGTTTGTTTGTTTGTTGTTTTAATTTGAGAGCAAGCAGTCATTCAGATTAAAAATGATTCTAACAGAGTGCACTGTATGTTACATAGTCCAATCATTTGAAATTTCTTTTCAGGTAAAATTTCGTGAATGTTTGCAGAGAAACCATGATTGCCTCATGCCATATGATGGATCAAGTCACTGCCTGCACTTCCTCAGTAGGAACACAGCTGCTGGGGATGAAATTGGTTGGGATTTTGTGGATAGAGTGTTAAACACTAACATAACTTTTTCAGCCTATTGTACACTGATGACTAATCAGTATCAGCGCCTGTATTCTTTATCTGCTAAATTTATGTCTCCACAAACGTTTATTGCTTGGTGCTTCTCATGGGCTTCTAATTTCAAAGTAGATTTCAGGGTGGTCTGGATATCTGCAAATATGAACCTAAATACCTTGCTTGTGATGGAACAAAAATAGGAATTAATTTCCGACATGCTTCAGTTACCCCTATTGAGATTCCTTCCACAGATGTTAAGGTTGATCCCTGTCATAGGAGAAATGAGAGAGCTTTTATTCATTATAAGCAAGGAGATTTAGACATTGCTGCAAACATTAAATGCAGGGAACATTTGCTTTATTTGTCCAAATATCACAGGGGTTTACTAAAGGATGATCAGAAGCTGCCATGGAATGACCAAACGGATAGAACAAACCTACTTGTTGAGACTACCACATACTGTGATGCTTGAAAGATAGGTGGGATGTAATAAAAATAAGCTTGTCAATTTTTGTACGGGACAGCAGTTGTGAAGGACGCTTCCTGTTATCTCAGAAACTAGCAGCTTGACCCCCCATTTTCTGTGATTTATTTCAAGGGTGAGGTGTTCTAGTATTTATATATGTTGTGTGTATGTTGATTGATACGTTGCATGTAACTGTTATACCCCCATATGTTACTATGGTCGTCTATGGGATTTTATTTGGTGTTATACACCCTATACAGGAATTTCACATTTTGTTGCGGTACATAATTATAATAATTTATTCTGGTTTCGCTTTTCACTTGAAGCAACATTGTTTGTGTCAGTTATTATGGAAACTTTTTTTCAACACTTGCAATATCTTTTGGACAGGAAAAGTGATTTTCATGTCGGAAAATATGACTGTACAGTATGGTTAGGATCTGTGAATGAAGTTGGTTATGGCAGACAGAAAGTTAATTGGCCTAAAATGGACAAACCAAAAATAGAGAAAGCTCACAGACTTGCCTATATGATCCGTAACAAGCTACTTCCTTCTGACATGGCTGCATATGCCGGTGTTTTAGAAGTTTCCCATCTGTGCCATAATCGGCGGTGCATTAATCCTGAGCACTTGGTCTTGGAGAGTCATGCAAGTAACAGTGACAGGGTACATTGTAAAGACCAGGGGGGGGTGTCACAAAGGGTACAGGCCACACTGTCTTCTGTGAAATACTAAATTATACTATTTCCATTGTATGTACATGTAAGATTGTACATTATTTATTTTATTTTTTATTATTACATTTTTTTTTCGTACTATTTTGTGCGGTTTTCGGAACTAGATTTCGCATAAGGCTATTTTTTTCATACAGTTCATCGTTTTGGTGTCTTTCATACATTTCATAGAGGGCCTTTCTCTTTTCACATCGTTTAATTTTGTACGTGTTTTTTTTCTTTCTATTCAGTTGCTGAGTTCGCAGTGTTTCAACTTTAGAGAGATCTGCAACAACTTTACTGCCGGCAGAAAACGTACAGCCCATGTCTTTTGAAAGTAAGAGTAAAGATTCTGCAGGCCCATTGTTAATGGTATGGACTGCACTGTGGGCCCTAGCTGCGAAATTCCTGCTGAAGGTGGTGTGTCTGGGTAAAGATTTTCGAATGCATTTGTTCACAGCTTCACATTTTTGTGTGTTTGTGTTAAATTTTGTAAGGTGCAACATTTTTGGGCCGAGACGATAATCAATGCACTTCCTAAGGTTTTTGTTGTTTTGTATGGATTTGGGAATTTTGAAATCAGAATTTAGAAAGCTACTCTTTGCGAGCCAGTTTTT
The DNA here is from genome assembly GCF_016097555.1 of Gigantopelta aegis. NCBI lineage: Eukaryota > Metazoa > Mollusca > Gastropoda > Neomphalida > Peltospiridae > Gigantopelta > Gigantopelta aegis. The sequence continues at coordinate 20,962 of NW_024534179.1, forward strand.
CTTTTTGCAAACAAATGAGTGTCTCTTACATTTGTTGTGTACACCTTGATAACAGGCTGCGATGGCATCGCTAATGTACCTTAATGCATGCATAATTTTTTTAGTGTTTCCAGCATGTTGTTTGTAAGCTTGTTCAAACTCTGCTTGGCACCTCATGGCAATGTCATTGGAGAATCTTATTTGCATTTTCTTTCTATTAGACACTGTCCGTCCTGGCATCATGTTTTCGACAAATGTAGCATTTTTTACAAATTTTCTGTGATTTTCGGACAGATGTCGGGTGTCTAGTAACATTTGGGGTTTTATCTCGCTATTGTTTTCGTTGTACATCTCGAGAGCTCCTTTACATCCCTTGGCACCTGGGTCCGTTGTCATGTATTGTACTTCGAGAGAATCATTTTTTAATTGTGCCAAACAGTCCTTAGCCCATTTTTTCTCATCTCCAATAGACATTGACATGGGGATGTTACGAGAGCATGTTGGGTCTTGCAGGCATGTTTCAGAAGTACTAATGTTGTGATGTTTAGAGCATAATTTGTTTTTGGTAGAAATTGCTAACACCTGCTTTTTGTGTGTGTTGTGTTCGACTGCTGTATACACGACCTGGGTCGCAGGTTGATAAGGTGTTTTACCAACCCCTGAGTACAGTGGATTGTTGTACATGCCATCGCATTGTAGGTTGACAGTGTTAGGTTTGGAGCCCCTTAATTTGTTTATGTCCCTTAGTGTCTCTCTCCTGGCTTTCATGTCTGCAGTGTTTGATGTTACTATGTTTTTACAAACTTTGTTTGCAGTTCTTTGGCATCCACTGGCTGATGGTGCAGGGATATTCATGCACAAACACAATAGACGGAAGTTTTCGGCACCTATGGGCATTTTTGTGAGCCCAACCTGAACTGTCACATTTGGCTGAGCTGCCCTCCGCCCCCTGGATCTTACTTCAGTTTTCTCCACTTCGTCATACAAGGTAAATGTATTGGAGAGGTAACTGCATTTCTCACAGAAAACATTCAACCGTGTACAGATGCCCCTCCGTTCTTCCCTATCAAAGTCGAAGCGAAACACACCGCAGCAATTAGGGGACGAGTCGGCATGTTTGACCTGACTGGTGTTAATAAGCTCCTCCAACCTCCCCATATGCAGAACCCTGTAGGTGTTTGCTTCAGGTCTGTTAAATATAAAAAATTAAAAAAATAGCTTTTTTTTTCCTGCAGTGCTAAATGTATTTTAATATACATTGCATTGTCAAACTAGATTATCTCCCTTTGGCCACTTGCTAGATTAGTAGCATGTTACTGTAATCTGACTTCAGTGACAAATATTTGAGTGACACTTGTTGCGTGTTTGTTTATGGTTACAGAGAAAGTGTAGTTGTCACAAAGAAACAAACTGCATGTGACAGGCCTTACAAATAATTTCTTGGGCAAAATGTTACATTTCGGTATAAATTTCCCCATCATTTTGTTCATTTTTTAGCAATTTTCACCCATAGAATGTAAATAAGTACTATTATATCAGGTATGTCAAATTTTGCAGTGTGTCTACTCTAAGGCATGAAATCAGTTACCTTGAGCCGGGTACTTTCTTTGAATTTTTTTTTAATTCAGTTGGTGGGTCTGGTACGGAACGTAGAAGCCGATACGGCTCACCAGTCGACATTTCACTCACTTGTACTCCATGGGCATGACAGTTGATAACCTTTTCAGTCATTGATTTGCACAGTCTGACTGTCCTGCTACTTTTAGCATTAGGTTTTGTTAGTTTCCTACAAGTTCTGTGTTTGTTGTTTGGGAGATATCCCTTTTTGAAACCACATTTTCCTTTCGTAGTAAGTGGCGGCATTTTTAAATTACTTTAATTTTAAGACAATATGGATGCAGTTGTTTTCAATCAAGTAGTCTTAGTGAAATGACTCTGGTTACCTGCGTACGACTGATAAACTTAGAGCAGCTGACCTAATTACTAGTGATTATAATTAATGTGGACAGGGGCAGCCATTACTGGTTCAGTGTTTTCAAACTTATCCTGCTGATGACAACAATCTGCCAGGCATGTTTGAAACAGACATTGTTTCTCAATTTAGTGTGCATTCCAGCAGTACTTGGTCTTGTACGAGTCAGCACAAGAGAAGTGATGTTTGACACTGGATTAAATGTTTGATTAATATAGGTTAATTTGATCCATTTTTGCTGATTTTTCTCATTTCTGGGTTACGAGAGTAAATTCGACTCTGTTCTGTGTTAGGAGGTAATGTAGTGCATTCAGTATGCTTGTTCTAACATGTAAGTGATACACAGTACACACAACTAAATTGAGATGAGTGTGATAAATTGTACTCATTATAAATAAAATAAAAGGCAAGATGTGTTATATATCACATGTTTAATTTTTATTTACAAATATTGTCCTATATACATTTCAAACTGTCACCCTGCATTTAAAACAATTCTGATCAATTATTTGTTTGTATATTTTAGGACATGTAAGGCTGTCCTTCTCAAATGTAGCCCACTGGACACTTTCTGAAAGTGTGTGGTAGCAGTATAGGTAGTAGTCTACCAAATAGCATCTCGTCCAGGTCAGAGTTCGAGGTGCACCCAACTTTTGATACAGCACTTCATGGTTCCTCGAATGCCATTGGTGACATATGTGACAGGACTTGTTGTAATAAAGTGTTGTCTTATGTGACCAAAACTTGCTATGATTTGATTTGAACCAGTGTTAGTGTACCACATACTGTGATGCTTGAAAGATAGGTGGGATGTAATAAAAATAAGCTTGTCAATTTTTGTGCGGGACAGCGGTTGTGAAGGACGCTTCCTGTTATCTCAGAAACTAGCAGCTTGACCCCCCATTTTCTGTGATTTATTTCAAGGGTGAGGTGTTCTAGTATTTATATATGTTGTGTGTATGTTGATTGATACGTTGCATCTAACTGTTATACCCCCATATGTTACTATGGTCGTCTATGGGATTTTATTTGGTGTTATACACCCTGCAGGGAGATTGTAAAGCGATTTTCTCTAGGAGAATATTCAAACTTGCTTCAGTTCAAATTGGCCATTGTCTTTGCAGTCTTATCCAGCAATTCCTCTCTCACCAGCCTCATTCCTTATCGTTATCTCACTCTGACAGCATTTATTATAACATCTCTGAGAAATGCTGTCGATTCAGATTGTGATTTTGTTAATGATCTTGGACAATTTTCTCCAGAACTTCAAGATATTGTACATTTTGCTTTAGATAATAGAGAATCACTTCTCGAAGTTCTGGATTTTATTGAATATTTGGTTTTAAGAGTAAAAGACATTCAT
>NW_024534180.1:0-33455 GCF_016097555.1 Gigantopelta aegis
ACCAATGGGTAATCAAAGGGGAGGGAAAAAAACCTTTTTCAAACCTTGAAACTTTGATTTTGGAAATGTGTGGTAACTAACGTAATGAACAAAGATAATGGGGTGTGGGCCATAACGTGGCAATCACAAATGGCATCAAATTTTCAAAATTTATTAAAATTATTATAACAATGTTCAAACCATCTAACCTTTATCTCTTTTGATAGTCTTTTGCTTGCCAAAGAACTTCCAAAACTTTTCATCCCCAGCCCATATTCATACAATTAAATAAACGCCAAATAAACCTATATTAATCACTTCCTTGTTCTTAAAAAGGGTTTTTTCCTTCCAATACTTGTAAATTAAAATATAGGGCTTTGGGCTTCTCCCATAACATTTCCAAGAATATTGCCCCACACTAAAAGAATACTCCTGCTTTCTTTGTTAACAAAGGGTTTAAATTTTTTTAACCATGACCACCGCCTTTGTTAAAAGAGGCTTACCACCCCCGCCCACTAAAGGACCTATTATACACACACTTTAAAAAATATCTTGAGAATTGGATTATCGAGGAGCGGTTTGCTTCATTAAGCTCTTCACCGCGTGTTGCCATCTTCACAGATTATGCAACAATATGACTACTCATAGCACTAATATCTACAGTTAACTTAGATGATGTTTTAACATTTTATTACTTTTTCTCTTCCCCCTCTCTCTCAATTTAGTTGTAATTAGATGATCGTACATAGCTGCTGTTCAGACATTACGTTTAGCCTTACAAAGGCAGAGAGGTCTCATCCAGGTCTAACACAACAGTTTTCTAGAGGAAGTACTTGATGCTGCAGGCGTATAATTAAACTTACCTAAGTATTACTACGATTAGCAGGCTACTGAAATTTGATGTAGTATACAAATAATAAGTGATGTATTGGAGTTTTCAGATTTTCAGGAAAACGCATTAGTAAGTTTATGTATAATGTCATGTTATAGTAGTTGTATCAATTTTGTTATGTAGCTCTCAAACAAAAATTGAGCGAAATTCCAGATCAAATTCATGACAGACATATTTTTTTACAGACAATCAGGTTTATTTTTATCATACCATTCTTGCACTAGACTCATATCCATTTTAAAAAAAACTGTGTTTGGTATGAGACTTTTGCGTGGTTATAGATTCTATACCAAAGTACAAATGTGGTTCCATTATAAGGGATATTGCTAGTGCTATCAATGAAGTATTAGATGCAGTTTAATGAATTGTCAACGAACCACAAAGCTATGCCACAAATGGTTGATTATAAAAGGGTTAACAACAAACAAGCAAACATGTCATTATTTTTTCTTTTTATTAAGGGGCTGGACAGGGTCAAAAGAGAGTGTTTTGTTAGAAGTTCTCGGAGCTTCAGTGATACTTGCAAAAAACTATTTTACAGATGGACGGTAAAATTAATTTAGATATCCTCTCCTCCTTGATTTGTTCCTCTCTTTCTCTCTCCTTAGGGCGAGAATGTATTTGATTAGTGCTACTAGACTTATTAATCATACTAACACATTGCTCAGTACATATAGCCATTAGTTCATAACTCCACTACTGGCTCACCCACCTTGTCCCTTATAAGTCCTAATTACAGACCTATTTTTGTATATTATGGTATAATTGTGTGGTACCACTATTATTATATTAATTATTCTCTGGTATTATCTAATTAAATGAATATTTAGAATATTAAAGAATAATTTATTCATATAACAAAAAAACGTAAAGTTATGAATTCCATGCGTTGTTATGACATTACTTAAGATTCATAAAACAGAAAGAAAAGCTAATCACACACAATAATAATACAAAAACATTACTAGCTTTCACGAAAACAACTAAATCTAATGCATAATATGAGGGTGTGTGGAGCTAGTTGTGCTTGGTACATACATGTGATAACGGACAGAGTTTTTTTAGATCCATTCTGCCACATTCATAGGCATTTCATCAATTTGTGTATTAATAGAATATTTTCTATATCTTTCAACATACGCTCATCATCGCGAGTAATGAAGTTAATTGCCACACCCTTCGCACCAAAATCTACCACCCACGACCAATCCTATATAACCATAAAGCAATAATGGGCGGGGTTTAAAGGGGTGGAAGTTACCTGTGTATATAATTTTCCCCTATTTGCCGAAGGTCAGATTTATAACTAACAGATACTTGTTGAACATCCAATAAACCACGCCTAAAAGACAATGACGTTTAATCACATAGAATTATCCTAACTAGTATCTGTAGTGATTAGAACTCGTGAAGATCCACTCCTAAATTCGCTCATAATATATCTCGATCTTTTTGACCATGTCCACCACTGCTGATAACATAAATCAGATCATGTGATTATCACCATGATGACATACCATGGTGAACAGTAAAGTCTCGAGCATGGCATCTTTTCAGTCACCAATCAACTTTATCCGTCTAGTGTTAACAAAATAACATCTGTGGTATCTTTATATTCTCATACAGTCCCAGCATGGTCTCTAACCTTTTCCCATTCCCAACCCAAAAATAACAATAATCACACAAGTTTTAAAACAATCGGTGATTGACATAAATAGGGCCACACCTCTTTTTCTACTTGACACATAGAATGCTTGATACCCTCTAAAGTTAACTCCTCCTTCTTGACGCGGATTCTAACAGGTTCTCTCATGCAACCGTTTTTGTCACCTCTAAGGACATCAGGAGGCATTGTACCAGCAGCACAATATTACCTGTACAACAAGTCAAACCAGTTTAATAAACTAGTTTAAAAACCTGTATATGGGAGGGCATTTTTCCTAAGACAATCGTATATTTGGTCCTTTACACCTCTTTGCCAACAGTTCATTCCAGCTTCATGCAAGGAACAAACTTTAATTTGCCCCTTGGATCCTATAAAGGGAAAAATAGACCTCAGATTTGATAACATCAACATAAATGGACTGTCCCTTCATATAGATATTATATTATTTTAATAATAGCTTGCCATACCTAAAGCATTCCTGGCAATCCTGTCATGGACTCTACCAGTGTACAACAAAACAACATGTCTTCCCATTTCCAATTTTGCCAATGTCGCTCTGACTTTAGTCCGCCAATACAGGCGTGGCACTCAGCATCCATATAGTCACCTAAGCTCTATCACTACTTTTTGTATCTAAAGAGGCAAATATCATCGTTATGTCAATGGTTGTCTAGGTGTACCTGTTTGTGCCTAATTTCTCTTGTAGGAGCACGTACTAATGCTTACAAGACTTCGTTGGGGCTATAGTCCATATTTTGAGAATTGAGATAGCAAAGTCGCTTTTTTTTCCTGTCCCCATTGGGCCTGCAATTACGTCAGTGTCCCTTGTTGAGGGTCAAACGGGAAGTAAGGGGGTTTTACTATATTACCTTATTACAAGGAAGTATGGCTCTTTGCTGCAAGCAGAAGGTTTTCAAAACTAAAAAAGCACTTGCATCCTAAAAGTCACATCATACTTACCCATAAGCAATAACCCCTTAATAATTGCTCTCTAAGATTCATTTCATCAAACTTATCGACACTTCGTCCCAATTATTCTATAAGGACTGACATCATATACATTTAAGTCTATGTTACCAATTAACCATATTAAATATCATATGAAACATCATTGGCATGTACAATACAGGTAATGGACCAATGTCTATAATAGAATGTATTTATTAGTAATATTGTTTAGTTATCATGTATAATTCACACTACCTCAAAAGACCTCTGTTCCCTACCAGGTGGTCCACTTTGGTCATCCCACAGGCCTGTAGAGCAAATAAATTTTCAGCACTCTATTTTTTTAAATACAACACATTTAAGACTACGCCTTTCGTAATACACTAACTCTTCCTAACACATAATAATCCTCCGTACTATTCATACTATTCTGTCTAACAAACGACTATTATATCATTAATTTACTTACGTTTCGCCTATGATCGTATTCAGCCATATTCTATAAAAGTACAGCATGCACCACATTGATTGCGCAATAGACCTGCGCATGCGCCAGAACGGCAATGTCGATAATATGGAGAGGACGTCTCAGGACTACAAAAAAATATGTTCCTTATTTCGTTCTGGCAATGCGGAAGGAAAAGGATATTTAACTCGAAAGATTATAAAGTGTCTGTAATTCATTAATTGGATACAAGCCTTTCAAAACAACGAAATAGAACACTGTCTGAAGTGGGTGGAGCCAGGGTAGGCTCAAGTGCCAAGAGTTCACTCAATCTCTTTGGACCAAGACAAACAGCAAGACTCTTCCGAGCAAATACGACAGATATTTATTGGCATTTGATCGGGTTTAGGTCAGGTTTTTTATCTTTCACTAGATGCACTGTAAAGCGGCTTTTATAAAAGGTCACAAATTAGTTCATTATATTCGGACTTGAATGCTCGCCTTCTAGTAGCACCTCATTGTCCAACCGTGAGAGGGTGGAGTCTTTTTTTCCAAGAGATTACGATGGCGATTTAGACAATCGTGGTTAGCTATCGCGACCTTTGAAATACTTGTTTAATAAACACTTTATAACATGAAGCAAATATAAATGATATAATTTCAACTATCTAGAGAGATACATTGTTGTTCCAGGTAAACGACTTGATACTCTTAAAACATATATTTGACTGATTATACAATCAGTTTTATAAAAAAATTACATAAATTAATTCATCCTCAGATTGTTTTCTAACGATGATGGTGTCACAGAGTCTGATGATTGATATTTGGTGTTTCCATGGAACATGGATGTGGTACTACTACCAGCAGCTCATATCCCTGCCTTTTCTTCTGCATCTGATAATTCGACTGACCTGTTCAGTTGTCCCTCCTTCCTCTACGAGAGATACTTCTACTTTAGCATAACGGACATGTTCTATTCATTTCTGTAATCCACTCATCACACACAGACTGGATGAAATACTAAAATAACAAAAAAGACTTCCTGTAACACATTGTATGTCTCTCTCTTACCATGTTCACAAGGTAAGCTCGTATATTTTCTCCCCCTCTTAAAGTCTTCCAACAAATTGATACAAGTCTCTGTGTTCTCTCTAATGGAATGATAACGTCGCCGGGGTAACTGACGTCTATCCATTGTGTTAGTCCTCTCTGTTGCCATTTTGCCAAACCAATCAGACACTACAGTAATTGATAAAATGTTATAATATATATTATTATTAGAAATACTTTACAATTACAGGTACAACCGAATACACGATATCTAATGTAAAGCTATCATTATGACAAAGCAAAATATTAAAATAAATTCGTTCATAAAAACCAGAAGAATTCTCTGTACTTAAGTATAAATTGTACTGTCAGAATTATTACTAAGTGTGTGTGTGTTGAGAGAGAGAACTCAAATTATTATAAGAGACTATAATTGTCACACATACCTTGGTTCTGATCATTAACAAAGTCTCTAAAATATTTCCCAAACTCCTAAACACAAATTTATAAATAACATGATATTATATTATTACTTCAATACAATAACTGTTATTACACTAGTCACATCATCCATGACTTAGAAGATGAGGACCACAGTTACCATCACCCATCACCAGCTCTACATAAGTTATCACCCTATAATTATGAATATAATTAATATAAACCTCAATAACACTTATCATATATCTGTCTCTCCTAACTCTATCTAATTACCAAAGTATTTACTCAGAGGGCTTTAGACACCATAAAAAATTTTTTGGGGGGCAAATGTACCTGATATTTTTTACTACCATGCCAAAAACAATAAATTAAAAATATGTTTACATTAGAATAACTTGATCAATAGTATGACAATCAGTAAACAAGTTTTAAATTGTCCAAATATATATGTACATCATTTACAAAGAACCTGACTGTTTTGGTTAAGTTTATTATAATGTTCATTTTTTGATCTTTCACCAAACAAAACAAAATTTTATTGCCCAACGTTTCAACAGTTAGTTCAAACTGTCTTCATCAGTGGCTACATAATAATAAATGTCATGAAAATGAAAAATAGTGCCTACCAAACAACGAAAAAGACGCTAACCTTTGAAAAACCTAGTTTGAGTTATAATATAGACTATTTTTCATCGCATTATTATTATGTAGCCACTGATGAAGACAGTTTGAACTAACTGTTTAAACATTTGCTCTTTTGTGGTGAAATATCAAAAAATGAATCCACCCCCATTCATTACATATATCCCCATTCATTTCTTACGGTCAAAATCTTTACACTATTAATCATAATGGTTTTTTGAAATTGCTGAATCATTCAAATGAGGGGGAGTTATGCCCCCACGTCTTAAGTTAGGGGTGCTCAAGCCTCCTTCCCCCTATGTCTAAGCCAGAGTTATATATCCATTTATAACTCTAATTCCATACTGAACTGTCCCATTTAACTTACATTATCATCCTGGACAATCATCATACTCAGGACAAGTGCAATATAATTATTAGTATCAAAATGAAGGGGGCACAGTTTACAGTGGAACAAGCATTACGAGGTATAGGATACATTAAAGTTGCCTTGGATAACTGAAAACAATACTACTAGTACGACCATCAAAAGCAGCATTCTTGTCATTATAATTATATAAGGGATCACTGCCATTATAGCACCTAACAATAATAATCAATAAATAGATTGATAATTAAGTAAAGTTACTTCAATTTGAAGAGCTAGAGAGATATGAAAATAACACGATCAAAAAACACCAACAAGCTAAACCCCATTATCACACTCACATTAATATGGATGGCCACGCTTAACAATGTAGCCACACCCATTAGTTACAATTAACCTTTATAACCTCAATTAACAACAGAGATGGGCAAGAGAGACAACACAGAGTTGTAAGCTACTGAACTAATATTTACTAATTATAATTCCTTTATATAGGCTTTTATGAATCCTATTGCTATGGCACGTGCCAAATGGCCATCGCCATCATCTGCCCTCCATAAGAGATTATCTCAGTAGGAACAGACCTACATGTATGTCATCTGTCGTATGTATGTCACGTGACTTTTGTTTTATAGGGAAGAAGTGAAAGAGAAAATGACTTCATTAAAAAAAGGGGGGGATCATCGTCGTGTCTGTGTGGGAGGAACGTGAAGAATGGGTGGGGTGGAGTTTATAAGTTTAGTAATTATTTTCTTATATAGTCTTCGAGATGAGCTACGTAAATCTCGAGAAGAAAGTTAGGGAAGAATACGTAAAGAAAAAAACATTCTAAGAAAAAAGAAGTACGTTGTAATGATGTACATAATAACTTCATTATACATTGTAATGATTACCATAATAACTTCATTATACATTGTAATGATTTACTTAAAACTTCATTATACATGTAATGATACTAATAACTTCATTATACATTGTAATGATTACATAATAACTTCATTATACATTGTAATGATTACATAATAACTTTATTGTATTCTTTTAGAAAAGAAAAACCAGAACACATTATAGAAGTAGAGTGAGTTATAAGAATGTCTTATAAATGTATTGGATTAAGTAATGGATGTATGGTAATTGAATGGATTCATAAAAATTGGATCAATGGATACAGTAGGATTTTGATTTAATATTTCTTTGTCCAGAGTCTCGTTCTCGTTCCCTACTCCTGATAGGCGTGGTCACCACAAGGTATAACATATGATGTAATGATGGACATCATAAATTCTATTTTTAGAAGTCTCGTAAACGTAAGAAATTATCAAGAAAACACAGACGACAATATTATAGTAGTAGTGAGAAAGTGTGACAAATCATCTGATAGTGAAATGGTATAAGTCCTTATGATGTCATTATGATGTCATTATTTATTGTAGTCATCTTGATGAACTATCTGACAAAGAAAAGTCGAAAGAGAAAGTGACTGTTTCTTCATCTCCTTAATCTCTCTCACTTAATGAACAGATTAATAATTAATTTTATGTTTTTTATTGTTTAATGAAATTATTAAAAACCTAGCCCAACCCACAATATTGGCTGCTCCATCTGGAGAAGGGTCAGAGCAAGTTGTAGCTGGTAGCGGCACTGGATCATTGATCGTCACTCTCCATCCTCTCGTCGTAATGAATGTCTCAGATCATTTTACAAGAGTTAAAGTGCAAGCTGAAGACGGAAACACTACAGTAAGTATAATTATAATACCTAGTAATGAGGTTGTATGATTGTAGTTTTTGGCCGCGCTGTTAGTAGACAAAAAGGTCGCAGTGTAGAGATATGTAATTCATATGAGATTGTTGTTACAAGTGGTTGATGGGCGCTTAATACTGGATCGTGATTACTTCACATCAAAGGAAGAGCAATGTAAGTGGGTGTGGTTAGTAGATCATGTGATCTTCAATGAATTTTTTATGGTATATAGTTAAAACAAGTATTCAATGATATGGAATTTGTTGGGTTGGTATACAACAGGAGACATGCCATCATCTGACGATGTACAATTACATGAACAAGTTGATATAATTAAACAATTACAGTGCACCTATGATTCTAGTACCTATTAGATATCCATGATCGAGAAAACAGTCTCCTTCTGAAGTTGAATACATCACACGCACTACCAGTTACCCTTTATCAGTCTACGAATCTCTTATTGAAATTGAAGAGGGCAAGACAAGGTCCTCTTTTCCTCTATACCATACACACTAGCAACAGAAGAAGCAGAAGAGGATTGGATTGATCATATAGCTAGAGTCTCTGTGATTGGTTCCTCTGAAACATCAGCAGGTTAGAAAAATGACGGACAGATACTAGTGTTAGTGATCATGTACATATAGTGCTGAACAACTCCTGCTCTCATGGAGCTGTAAAAATGTTACACACTAGAGCTACGACTTATTTTAGGACTACTTGAAATCATTCGAGCTGGTCCCACCACACCCATGCTATACTTTATCATCTTGCTTTATTATAGATAGTTAGCAATGAACAGTGCTGTACTTCGTTGATTGGTGAATATCAAGTTTGTGTGACTCAGCTCTCCAGTACTTGATAACAAGCTGTTTGAGAAAGTTTCCAAGATTAATACTATCCTCAATAGTTACATAGTGTTCAATGATCTTGTCTCTGTTATGATAGCAAACGACGGTGAAGTTCTATTTGTAGCATATCTTGCATCTATATCTAAAGTCTTGTTACGCCAGTGAGGGTTTTCAGTTACATTTTATACAATCATATATACATTTATTTTATTCTTCACTTAGTTTTGTGAGTAAAATCAATACGTACTGATCGTCATGGTCTAACACGACGAACTAAAGGCCTCCTCTTCATAATATTTCTCATATATAATAGTAATAGTATTGGGTTATAACAACTTTATAAAGTGTATACTTTGATGACAATAACTACATTTCAAAGTACCTAAACTTTTATTCAGGGTTTATGTAAATATACACAGATGTCATCGTTAAATAATTTAAACCAAACTATATGAAAGTATGTATGAAATGTACACAGTTCATGCGTATACATCAATCAATGAGTGATATAGCCATTATATTGTCTTCTACATCTTCTCTTGATCTTAGGAAAGCTGATGAGATAGGATAACTGGTACCCCCACCCCCTGATTTTTAGTTAGAGATGCACGGCCGTCGAGAAAAATTCTCGGCCACCTCTACTGTTCCCTTGGATTCCCTTTCCCTTACTTTACTTTATATTTTGAATGGCGTCGCCCGACCATTTCCTCAACTAGCCTCCTTCATACAATCTCTTTCTAAGTGGCCGCGGCGGGCGGTCGCGCCTCAGCCCAGTCTTAGGGGAGCACAAATCTATCATGTTAAGTATATTACAATATAGTTGTTGTAAGAGGAGTGTATCATGTAAAATTACATTACAGTCAATGGAGCTCTTCTATCCAGTTTTTGTTAACTGTTCTGTTTTGTACATCACACCAATAAACAGATCTACTAAATGACATTAAATATAATATGAAGAGCACCAGTGCTATTTCTTGTACAACCTATAATATATATAAAGAGGTGTAGTCTGTACTATATAGAAATAATGAATTTAAAGAGAAATAGTAACTACCATCAATAATCCAAACAATGGGTAATGTACCATTATTATATATAATAACCATTTTGTATAAGGTACATGTGATGTATATTGAAAATTGGCATATAAGATTGTCAATAAACTGTTGCCACTAAGAGACCAAAATATAGATAGAGTGAAATAAACATGCAGTCCCTTATAACAAACATTTATTATTGCATTGTAATGTTAGAAGTGTCTAAGTCAACAGTTGATAGTTTCTATACACATGTATAACTATAGGTTATTGCTGTACTTAATAGTGTATTAATTTTGTGGTATCTGATAAGAGTTGTCATCATATTTCATAGCACACTTTTCTTCCAGCTAAATCTCAGAATGTCCACTTCCACACAGTAGTATATATATGAGTATGGATACAATTAAGTTTGTTACATAATATAGACCTTTGTACTAGTCTATGACAAAATGTTTATAATAAAAATAGATGGATAATTACCAGTCTGCTCCAATTGGCACGGTGGATGATTTGTGTTAAGAACTAGATCACATGACAATCACATGATGACATATCAACACTACAGATCAATACCTTTCCCTCACAGAATTTGTTTAATAAGAGAAGTCTTATCTACATCATAATCACTGACAACTACCACTGGAGAAGTTTAGATACATAATTTTTTCAGCAAACACCCCTACCTTTTCTCCCATATCATGATAGCTATGAGATTAAATAGTTAAAAAAAGACGATTATTTTAACTATACTGCAGTGACAAACAATGGAGACAATAACTAAAAACATTAACATAAAAAAATTACTGAATACAACTTATAAAAATAACTGAATTTAATTGGACACACCATCTAATGATAATAGTAAAGCGTCCAGTATAATAAGACCATTTTGTTAAATATCAATCCCTTTAAATACTCAACTATGCTATCAACAGCATTGTTAGCATTGCCTTGTTGCTTCTCTTCAGGACAGTGTGTATAAATATGGCTGTCTTGGAAGCCTGGAGTGTAACTGCAGAACCTTCCCTTTTGCTTTTGCATAGACCGTTGTCCCGTCTACTTCAGTAAGAATTGATATTTATCTCCTTCTAAACGAACTCCACTTGCCATGAAAGAAAAGTTTTGTTCCTTGAAGCATTGAGAAATGGTCTTTGCTTCGGGTCCACTTACCTACACAAAAAAAGATATAAATTTGTAATACCTTATATATATAAAACCTTTATTCCTTTTGGATGACCAGCTGAAGTCCACAGTGATCCTCCATCTTGCAGTCCTACAATACAAGCTCTGTCGATATGTTCAGAGCCTTGTGAATCTTTACTACTGCGAGCAACTAAATTGTCTAAGTATGCATCCCACGACATCTTGAAAAGTTCGAACTTAAGTTAATGCGAATTAATGGTATGTAAGCGCAAGCGCAACTTATAAAGTTACGCGCAACAATAAAATAACTCCGCCCACTTATATTATCCTACCGTCATGTTCTAATTATGAAGCTAATTCCTACTTTGTTTTTGTAATAACAGGTCATTATTACGTAGCAAAATTTTATTTGCAATTAATGAAAATTAACCAGTCCCTTAATAAACTGAAAATACATAATTCTAATAATTAGAACTAAAACTAAATTACAAAAAAAATTAAGACAAACAGCAAGTAATATTGAGTATTATGGTATAAAAAACCATTCACAAGTAAATTATTATTATTAATATTGTTGCCTATTATGATTGGAGCACACTAAAACGGAACAATATAAGAAATCACATGTTCAGAGATTCAAGATAATCGGGGGGGGCCACTGTTGAAACTGCCTTGTTTAAGTACCTTGTTGCTTTCCTTCAGGACAGAAACCGATTACAACAGCTGTTTTTGTAGCCTGCATTGTGATAGCACCGAATCCTTCTTCTTTGCCATAACAATTTTCTCATTCTTCTTCTTGAGAAACGATATTTTGTGCCATTAATACGAACACCTGATGTTTGAAAGGTTAAAAAGTTCTTTTTTGACAAAGCATCAGCTATAGCTTGATTTCTTCTGGTTTAATCTTAAAAAGAAGAAAATAAATTATAGACATTCACAAACAATGAGGTTGACATCAAATTATATTACAAGACAAATTGATTGCCATCATCCAATATATATATATATATCCTTTTCAATGGGTGTGGCTTTGTGTTCAAGACAATCTTTGTTTAAACTTGAGAGGACCAATGCTATTTGGACTCAAAAAGTTGATTGGTTCTCATCTTTGCCAAGTTATTACCAAAATATTAAAAACTCTAGCTGTATTGAGCTCTCCCCAAACACTGGGAGGGTATTGCCACAAGTAAGATAAAAAAATAGGTTTATGTAGAGAAAGACTATATTTCACCATCAAAACTTATGAAAAACAGCCACATTTTCTAGGGATTATAATGGTACTGGTTGGATGTTGCAGATACTTCTTCTCTTAAGCAAGGGTCAGCAACAGGAGATAGCCTAGCATTGCTTCCCTTTGCTTAGAGAGAGGAGGACACACATATATTAATCTACTGCAGCAATTAATTAGAGTGCTTGGGTAATAATAATAATTATATAACACGCCCACAAATGGCTAATGGTAGTTTCTCTGCACAGTGATAGAAAGTTATGAAAATAAAAATATAATATATTGCTGGATACAAGGATGGAGGATGTCAAACGAGGATCAAGATAACTCTTGCCGCATATTCTGATAGTTAAACGAATGACATCATTTCCTTGTTGTATAACTCTATCCAATAAATCAACATTATGCTGGTACTTTTACAGTGGAGAAACTATACTACAAGAACCATCAGCCATTTTGTGACCATGTAAGTTATATTCATAGTATAATACAACTATTATAGCATTCAATGTGGCAGTTTAGTACAAGTATATCATCCTCTCTTAGTAAAGGCAGCAACACTAAACTATATGAATCTATAATTATACAATACTTTTAAATGAGAGATCCAAAAACACAGGGGTCCCAATAACATTTATTTCATATTGAAATATGATATACTGTTAAATACATTAAAGTAGATGAGTGTTGGCTAATATTTAACTTAACTAGTGTATATGGTAAAGCTAATAACAAGAACAATATACAACTTTGTCATAAAATAGAATGGGCAGAATAATTAATAAATTACCGGCAATGCGTTAGGAACAGTATCTGTTGTCCATTTCGAGCCATCTTTTCCAATGATACATCCATGAGTAGCATCATTAGGAGCATAACCAACTAAACTGGTCAAGTAAGCATCCCACCCAGACATCTTGTACGGCTATGATCACAGTAACAGCACTTCTCTGGATCCTTCGTTCTGAATGATGACAGCTCCTCTCACTTCCTTTCAATTCGGAGATCAGCTAGCCACTTCAAAGAAATACGGACCAAAACTCGTGTTATTCTTAGTACATTCAATACATTATACCCTTGTTTTGGAAAATGCTATAAAGATAGTAACATTTTTAATACCTAGAAAGGAAGAGGGTGGAAGAGAAGGCGTGACCACTAACACAGTAATGTACACCACAAGCTTTTGGAGCATTAAATAGAGTTCTCCTTTCCCTTTATTGGCTGCAATGAGTAGAAGAAAAATTAAGTGTTTTTGATCGACTTGGACCAGGCAATGATATGAAAACAATACCACCTGTAAGATAAACAATAAATGTTAACATGCAATGATTAATGGGTGTGGTTTTACCCAGCACCCTACCCCAACCAGACACCGACATTATTCTTCTGATAAACATAATGAAAGACTTCTGATAACACCCGAAGAGAGATTACGAGATAAACGCATGAAGGTGCATGTAATGATGATGTCATAATGATGTCATTTGTTATTATAGTGACCCAGAAAGACCACGTAAGCGTCATCACAATGTTGATGAAGCCACACCCACTGATACTAGACCACCATCTTTGAAACGAGAGAAAATATCAATTTCTCAACGAGAATTAAAGTTAGTAATGTGTATTATTAAATAATGTCATATTATAATAGAGAACGGGAGAAAGAGAGACATTTCCCACGTCCAGAAAAGGGTAAGCATCATCGGAGCAGTACTTCTTATAGCTCAACAGAAGGAGGAGAGAGTGATGGCGAAGATAAGGACAAAAAAAAGGGAGCAGGACTTCAAAGTCACCCAAAAAGGTAATGAGACATTATACTTCATTACTATTGTACAAATACCATAATTTCCAATTACCCATATTTCCATATATGGTTAATTCAAGTTGACAAAACAATCTGTTGTCGTATAGTGTTCTGACCACAGAATGTGCTAACAATGTGTACTCAACATATGTTAACTACTACTTAGGTATTGTACTATGCACTGTTCAATATCGGTTTGTATTACTTTAGAACTAAAACAGTCCGTGGTACCAGTGACAAAAGGGAGAGTGGAGGTGAACCACGTGATACATCTCAACATCACTATCGTCAGGAAGAACAACATCGAACAAAGAGAAAACGAGAGAGAGATTCACTGAGTGATAGTGAACAAAGAGATAGTAAACGACCAAGAAATGAAGTGAGTGAAAAACGTTCTCACCAAGAAAGCGGTCGAGATAAGAAAGATAGAAAAGAGTCAGGTACATCTGAAGATGATGTCGGACATCAACAAAAGAAACCTTCTCGAAAACATAAGCGTCAATCTGAAAGTGAAGCTGACAATGATTTTGGTCAAAATCTGACTTGAATTGGGCGTCATTAGCAAGGTTGACCCGACCTAAATTACCCCTTAGTTCAAATTGCCTAATGATCATAAATCTGGACCAATATTAGCATCTCTAGGTCTATCTCCTACATTGGCTGGTCCAAAGTTAACCGAAAAAATACTATAATTTGTTAAAGAACACTTAACTTCCAAATATGGTAACTTGTTACCAAGAACCACTACTAGACAATCCTTTTGGTGGGTGTGGTCTAGCTAGTGTCAGTGTATCTTATTTACAAGATGAAAATTAAGGAGTTACAAGTTTGTCATAATATTGGAAGCTGTAGACGAGCACTAACTGCTCAGGCTGATTTTATGTTGAGAAAGAAATTAAGAAAATGTGGAGAAAAATAGTAAATAATATATATTGATATAATAAATTAAATATTATTTTTTATAGTCTGCAGGTTATTCTTCAGTCCTAGTACTAGCTGGCCTGAATATTATGCAGCCAGTGTGTTGCTGTATCAAAAGACTATAGATTAATTATTATTCATAGTTATTAATTAGTAGTTATTAATAGTTATTATAATAAAAATGGCTACGGGTGCTGGGGTAAGTAAGAAGAAAGAGGCCCGTATCTTTGATACATCACGTGCTAAACGAGGTGTATGGTTAGTTAAAGTCCCAAACTACATATCAGAGGCGTGGAAAAATGCTGGACAATACGATCATCTTGGAAAATGAGAATTGCTAAGTGAGTTTTATAATGTGCAATTCATGTAATTTAAAATTTACATATAATTTTAAGGAAAGCCAGCGAGCGCAGGTACAGAATTCAATGTAATTGATAACTGACCCCACCCATTTTATTAAGGTTCATTTCTTCTGGCACCAGATCTTGTAAAGTTTAAGACAAGTGAAGGAAAAGAGGTGGAACTTCCAAGAGAACACAGAGTTAACATACAAGAACTCACAACACAATGTCTCTCTGTCTTTTCAGAAGATTTAAGTTCGGGTATATACAACAATGACCCTTAATTAAAGCAATTAATTAATTAATTAGGTTCTTTAACTGCTGAGGGGAAGATCATTCAACGATCTGATATTCAACCAGTAGACAGTTCTATTTATATGGAGTTAAAAAAGTATATTATATTAGAATATTAACTATATTTACAATACTGATAGACATCAAATAAAACAAGCAGAGAAGACAAAATTTACAGCACAACACACAAATGTCACGCCCACTAATATAGTACCAGTGTCAAGACATAAAGAATATGTCAGTTCTTATTTAACAAATATGTCTTCCATCATATCTGTTTTCGTAGGATACAACAGAAAAAGTGAAAAAAGCACGTGAAAGTAAAGAAGTCGTCTTTGATTTGTTGTTCAATGCTTTTCAACATCATCAATATTACAATGTTAAAAGACTTGATCAATATTACACAGCAACCAGAAGTAAGTTAAACAAAGGTTGCTAGTCTAGATCTTACTATTAGTAAATATAGATCACTGTGGTAAGTACTGATGTTCATTATATAGGCATATTTGAAGGAGATATTAAAGGAAGTATGTGTTTCTATAATACAAAGGCTCCTCACAAGTACATGTGGGAATTAAAACCAGAATACAAAATGTCTCAATCAACAAGTACTTCAAATTGATGAATCACATGACAGTCATATGACTTTCATTTCTTCATATATTGTATTGCCATGCATGTAAACTGCCATCATTACCAGCTGATAATATTAGTCTTGGGATGGTAGAATGCCAGACGTGGGTAAGCACTCTCACTGTATTCTCATGTGCATCATGTGTAAATAGGGGAGTGGGTGGAGTCACATTGTCTGACATAAAATGAGTGATGTCATAAATATCCACTCCTTGACATAATCCTATATAATTAGTATTAATTAATAGGATGTACTCTTTAATTACCTGATATTGATATCAAATTCTTATTATCAGGAGATGACTGCATATATCACATACAATAGATTTATAATCACAAACTCTACTGACCTGAACACTTAGACTTTGGAAGTATGTCCTGGTTTAGTGGTTGCCATAGAAACACAACTTAAAGGTGTGTTTAATGATCTAGGATCATATATTTTTTAAAAGCCCTGTGCTGGAGAGTGTGATAAATGTGGATGGAGTGATTGTAAGAGTATAAAATGTTTCAGTTCCCGTCATTTTATACATCAATGAACAAGATGGCTGTACTCTTGTGTCATAAAGATGTACTTTACCACTGGACCCTTGACAACTAACACACTGATATTGGTTTCCATAGTAACTAAGACAATGAAGTTCCTCCCCTAATATATTCTCCCATAACACAGTCTGTGATGTGTTGTTGTATAACTGAGCAAGTCCCTGGCCTTTGAGTGCCAAGTAAAAGGTGCTCAGGGCTTGTTGGCAACCAGTCAATTATTGAAATATTTCTATAATGGACACCTGATTATAAATGGGCAAATAAATGTTAATTATATTTACATAAGAGTATCAGAAAATGGAGATATTATCAATTGTGAAGATTGTTCCACTAAAAGATCTACAAAGATGGTATATGTACATAATATACATTATTACTTAGTACCTGGATTAGTAGTGTCACGATTCCACCAATGTAGACTGTGTCCATTAGCATTACTCACGATTAATTGCCTTAGTAAGAAAGGGGTGTGGTCACAATATTTATTAATACTATTAATTGGCCTACTCAGCCAGTTGCTTGCATATATATCACATGATAGGGTACAATAGCGCCAGCAGCAATTTTTAAAGTCTCTACTTCCAGCAACTTCCTATAATTACAGAACATATTAATAATAATGTGGGGTGGAGCTATTCAATACTTTGTTAATAATTTTTCCTGGTAACATCAAAAGAGATAGCTCTGTTTTATCTGGACCATGGACTCCTCTCGTCCAAATACCTAAGACAATAGACAATACTGTAATTATATAATACTTATTGTGCATATGAACAATTGATATAATACAAGAATGGTCAATACATCTAATTTTTTTTTGCAGACCTTCATTGTCAAATGATAAATTTAATTGTTGTACTGGTGTGGTAAGCTCATACATAAAGAGTTGCTCATATTCTAGAAAAGTAAATAATTCATAAGAACAAAATTTATCTTGATTACCTCTCTAAACTTGAAATAAGCCATACGTCATCATCATTGTTATCCATTATTAGTACACGGGAATATCCAAAGTGGTGACAACGCCCACCTGGAGATAAAGAGAGAGAGAATCTCTTATTTCAGTGACCAACTCTTCCGACTTTTGGACGTTTGTGACGAGAGCTAGTTCCTTTTACAGCAGCTCTCTTTTGTCCTTCAGTTGGAGGAGCCAATTAATTATTAATCACAGGTTACTTTGAACCCCCTATTCTATTTCTGCCATTATGCCTCTTTTTGGAAGAGGAGGTCCTAAAAATCCTCAGAGCTCGTAAAAGGCTTAAGAGAAACATTAGCAATACTCGAGCAATATGAAGGAGGGGCAAAGAAATCAGAAAAAGTAATTCTATATATCATTAACTTTTTATAATTGTCCTTCTTTGTAGGCCTCAGAAGAGGCTTCAAAATTGTTACAGCAAATGAAAATTATTCTGTATGGTTCTGGAGGTATAGCATACAACTATTGGATGTATTATTGATACCTCCTTTTCCATTAGACCAAGCCCCAAACAGAATTAGCAGCTCAATTAGCTCAGGAGTTCTATAATTTTGATATGCCATTGCATATTGTGAACAATCTAGCTAAATTGGATTTTGAGGTAAATGTAATAATTGTCATTAGGTAATAATGACATCATTTCCTTATAGGCCAAAAAGGATGTTGCTCAAATATTCAATAATATATTGAGGCGACAGATAGGGGTTCGGTCACCTACTGTGGAATACATCTGTACAAAGAATGAGATTCTCTTTACTCTAGTTAGAGGGTAAGATAAGTCGTTATCCCTTAATTATTTATTTATTATACCTCGTTATCATAGCTACGAAAATCCAGACATTGCGCTAAATTGTGGTGTGATGTTAAGAGAGTGTGTTAAGCACGAACCATTAGCTAAACTTATATTAGAATCAGAGTGCTTTTATTTATTCTACAAGTATGTGGAAATGTCGACTTTTGACATTGCCTCTGATGCATTCTCGACATTTAAAGTAAGTGTTTATCTTCTCATCTCTTCTTGACATCATCATTTCAGGAACTATTAACACGTCATAAAGTTTTATGTGCACAGTTTCTAGAACATAACTATGATAAAGTAAGATGATGAATTATTCATTTTCAAACTCTCTCTCTCTCTCTCTTCCCCTCTTCCCCTCCCTTCATGCACACACACAAAGGTATTTGAAAAATATCAAGCATTACTAAATTCTGAAAATTACGTTACTAGGAGACAATCACTCAAGGTAGGTGTGTCTCCTGATAAATAAAACTATTTTATTTCAAATTTTATAGTTACTGGGAGAGTTTATTATTGGATAGGCACAACTATACTGTAATGACACGATACATTAGTAATCCTGAAAACCTTAAAATGGTTATGATGATGTTACGTGACAGGAGCAGGAACATACAATTTGAAGCTTTTCATGTTTTAAAGTTAGTTTGTCTATCCAGTGTATCAATAGTTTTGTCCATTGTATCAGTGGTTCAGCCTATAGTCTGTCCATTGTATCAGTGGTTCAGTCTATAGTCTATCCATTGTATCAATAGTCTGTCCATGTATCAGTGGTTCAGCCTATAGTCTATCCATTGTATCAGTGGTTCAGTCTATAGTCTATCCATTGTATCAGTGGTTCAGTCTATAGTCTATCCAGTTGTATCAATAGTCTGTCCATTGTATCAGTGGTTCAGTCTATAGTCTATCCATTGTATCAGGGGTTCAGTCTATAGTCTATCCATTGTATCAATAGTCTGTCCATTGTATCATGTTTCAGTCTATAGTCTGTCCATTGTATCAGTGGTTCAGTCTATAGTCTATCCATTGTATCAATAGTCCTGTCCATTGTATCAGTGGTTCAGTCTATAGTCTGTCCATTGTATCAGTGGTTCAGTCTATAGTTTGTCCATTGTATCAATAGTCTGTCCACTGTATCAGTGGTTCAGTCAGTCTATTCCATTGTATCAGTGGTTCAGCCTATAGTTTGTCCATTGTATCAATAGTCTGTCCACTGTATCAGTGGTTCAGTCAGTCTATCCATTGTATCAGTGGTTCAGCCTATAGTCTGTCCATTGTATCAGTGGTTCAGTCTATAGTCTATCCATTGTATCAATAGTCTGTCCATTGTATCAGTGGTCAGTCTATAGTCTGTCCATTGTATCAGTGGTTCAGCCTATAGTTTGTCCATTGTATCAATAGTCTGTCCATTGTATCAGTGGTTGTCAGTCTATCCATTGTATAGGTCAGCCTATAGTCTGTCCATTGTATCAGTGGTTCAGCCTATAGTTTGTCCATTGTATCAATAGTCTGTCCACTGTATCAGGGTTCAGTCAGTCTATCCATTGTATCAGTGGTTCAGCCTATAGTCTGTCCATTGTATCAGTGGTTCAGCCTATAGTTTGTCCATTGTATCAATAGTCTGTCCACTGTATCAGTGGTTCAGTCAGTCTATCCATTGTATCAGTGGTTCAGCCTATAGTCTGTCCATTGTATCAGTGGTTCAGCCTATAGTTTCCATTGTATCAATAGTCTGTCCATTGTATCAGTGGTTTAGCCTATAGTCTGTCCATTATATCAGTGGTTTAGCCTATAGTTTGTCCATTGTATCAATAGGTCCTGCCCATTAATTTGTCAATTATAATAGGTATTTGTGGCCAATCCTAATAAAGCCAAAGCAATTCAAGATATTCTATTTAAAAAATCAAGAAAGATTAGTTGATTTTCTCACAAAATTTTCACAATGACAGAACAGGTAAGGCAATGATATAAGCTCCGCCTCCTTTATTACTCTGTCTTTTGTAGAGGATGAACAGTTCAATGATGAAAAGCAGTTTCTAATAAAACAAATAAAAGAAATGCCACCACCAGGTACGGAGCCACCAGGTGCCACGCCCAAATAATGACCTCATCTACATAATTTCTGTTATTGTCGATGTAACTTACAGACTCATGACATAATTATGATGTAATTATGATTAATCACTTTACTGATTGCATTAATATTAATTATTATTATTATTAGCGTCAGCAAAGTACCTTATTTTTGCAGACTAATTATGATATAATTATGAGTCTATTAAAATTTTATTAACATTAGCATTAATAAAAGATATGTTAACATTATTTCAATTATGCTATATAAAATTATGATCAAATTAGAGGATGCAGTGTTAATAGAATAGTTAGAATTCAATTAATTTAGTCATTTTTGTACTATTAATAGTAACACGAACTATTGATAGTAATATCACCTTTTAACACCAACATTTGTTCTCTTCTTGTTGATCACCTGATCCACTTTCTGGAAGACGTACTTCAACAACTAATGATAATTGTTAAGGCCGTGTACAAACCAAAAACAAGAGTGCTAACACTGTCAACATATGTTAATATCCTCTCTCTCTCTCTCTCAAAGGATACTATCATCTCTACTTTGTTTGTCCTGATTTGTCTCCATGCCAGGAAGAGCAGCTGCCACTCTCCGAAATAGCTAACAAAACAAAACAAGATATTTTGTCTAGACCTTTTGTCTCAAAGTCTCACTTGTTTAACATTATAACCAGCTTTAGCTGAAGTCTCAATAAACATAACTCCTAATTCTTGAGCCTTTCTTTCACCTTCTTCCATAGATACTTGACGTTTGTCTTGTAGATCAGTTTTTATTACCTACTAACATTATAATACATCAGTTCCTCTCTCAGCTCTAACATCTTCTATCCATTTATTCACTTGTTGAAATGAGTTAGAATCTAAAAAATAAGATTTCTCACAAAGAACATCTTACGTCGTACAATCCATTTTTGCTTAGAAAAATACAACAGATTATAACAAAATTTAACACTTAATGTACTTAGAACAAATCATATATAACATACTAGTAATATCATAGACCACAACAGCAACTGTAGAGTCTCTGATATAAGAAGGTATTAAACTCCGAAATCGTTCCTGTCCAGCTGTATCCCACAATTGTAATCGTACCTGTTATGAAATACATTATAATTGCTATGATGTTATAATGACTCACAGTTCTGTCTTCTAGGTACATTGTCTTTGACAAGAAGTCAATTCCGATGGTGGCCTTAATTAGATAATATACATATATAATATAATTATAATAGTATTGTTTGTACCTGATAAGTATTATCAAAACTGTCATACATAAATCTTGTAATGAGAGATGTCTTGCCCACTGTGGAGAAATCGTAAAGTTAAACCACAACCCACTTTAATAATATATCAAAGAATAACTCACCACTTTGCTCTCCTAAAAAAACTAATTTGAATTTTCTTAATGGATTACTAAAATCTGCAGAAGCTGACATCTCTATTCCTTAGACAATAGCAACCCTCCTTTTATTAAAATTGTAGTCTCGTTCCCAGACTCACAGGAACGAGACTATAAACTTAGTATACGGATTTAACGTTTTTTCAATCACACGTATTATAGATTTCCGTATACTCTAACAAGTGTATCACAACGCCCATACCTTCGTTATCCAAATTTTTAACCCCTTCTTTTAAGTTTATGTAATTACACGTTGTGGATTGATAGTGTTTAGGTAAGGATTTTTATTTGTTGTAACATAAAAAGAGACAATGATACTTTACATTAGTAATATGAAATGAACACAATAAAACAAATATCTTGACACAAGCAGACAACTAACTATACTATATTAGTGTCACACTCAGTATTACAGAATTGTCAAATGTAGTTATCAAGTATTGCATTTAGTTTTGGAATAGTACATGTAAGGTACATCAAAACTATCAACACTATTTGTCTGACTCTGTCTACACAGAACTTAATGCACAAAATAAATCTAAACTGCTTGGCCACATCTATCATCAATTTGACTATAACTTCTTCTGTTCTTATTAAATTGTATTTGACATTAATCCTCCCCATCCTTATGTACAGCTTGTCTGTTTGGGATCCATATTCCATTCCTAACATCAACAAATTGAAAAAGTTCAACATTTTGCCCTAAAACTCTGCAGTAAAATTGGACCTCTGATTACCCTCTACTTCTACAACTCTTCAATCTTCCTTCTCTATCCTCCCGTAGAACAACATCCAAGCTTGTCCTTTTATACAAGTTCATCTTTAGTAAGCTCTACATTCCTGGTGGCTCTTTTTCATTTCAAAACCAGTCCTCTTATAATTTACGTTCTTCCCACCATTTAAACCTGACCTGCCCTTCTCCAGATCTTCTGCTACCCTCAACTCCTTCCTTCCCAGTGCTATGTCCCTGTGGAATTCCCTTCCCTCATCACTCAAAGATCTCAACTCTGCAAGGCAGTTCAAGTCAAATATTTCTTATTTACTTTAAATTACCAGGAATATAGCGTACATGTTGTTCATATTTATTCATTCATTCACCTGTTAATATCATCACTCTTCATAAATCCTTCACCTCCTATTTCTATTGTTTTTGATGCTCTTCATATTATCTTTGCTATTGAGTGTCTTTTGTGTTTTAATAAAATAAAGTTTTAAAAAAATTAAAAAAAAAAAACCCTTGTGTGTTGCCCAAACGATTCCTACTCGCTCACCCACTCAGGCTTCCACTTAGGCTCCAGGATTCCCTGCTATTGCTAGCTGGGACCGCCACCTGGCTTGGTAACCCTCGTCTTCGCGAGGTAATCCTGGCTGGAGCGTCGCCCTAACTTAAAACCAGCCGTACGGGATTCCAGCTCTTAGGGAATTTCGCATTCAGGAACCGGGAACCACAAATACACCAGCCTCATCTCGTTTAAAGGGAGACTACCAGCCCTATCCTAGTCGGCCTTTCGGATACTCCGTAGAGTATGCTGGTAACCATCTCAGAGGTCTGATGCATTGCAGAACGCTGGCCCACAACACACTGGCACTCATGACTGCTTTGGTTTCTTTTTATATGTACGTCAGATTTTTTGTCTTCATGCTCTTGTGGGGCGCCACTGTGACGCTTATGAATCTCATTAACGGCAACTATGAAATATGATTACTAACATCGACTACCTTAAAATAATCAAAACTAAAGCTATATTTTTAATGGACAAGAATAAACTAGTCCTACTTAAGCAAACTAGAACAACACTACTAATTATAATAATTTTTTATCATATTTTAATATTATAGGGGCTTAAGAAATAAAAATCATTACCTAAACACTCTTCTTCATTATCTTTTGTTGCTTTTATCTAAATTTATAACAGCTCCTTTAGTTCCTCGAGTGCTCCAGTTCAACATAACATTGAGTATCACTCTTTACTAACATGTATTTTCAATACAAACACACACTACTAGTCTGTGTCTTACTGTTGCTATAATTGCATTTTGTTCATGTCACTGTGATAAAAGAGCCAGATAGCTGATAAAAATATTACTGAATTGTAACCTGTTTCCATCCAGTCATTAGAAAATTTTGTTCTACTATTGTTTTGTCATGTAGTCAATAATAAACATTTTAAAATGTGATACAAAGCCTTGCCTTGCATCAAATAATTCAGTTAAATTATTAACTAGTTGAACATAATACTCATGGACATTTTTAGAGTTTGAACAAGAGATTCTGACAAAAGTGTTGTTGTACCACTGCTATACCTGTACATCCTGTATAAGTTTAGTAATACCTTCAGTAAATATACTCCTGTGTGACAGCATAAGTTTGTATTAATTTGAATTTTTTTTAACCTTTAAAATACTATACCTGACTTTGTACATTCACAACATGCATGTTGTGGTGGGATTACAGGAATTCTAAAAAATAGGGTGGTTTCATCAGACACTAACATAGCAATTGCTAGTTGTGTTGGTGATACAATGAGGCTGTAAATGCCTGTAATATTATGTAAAACAGCATGGCTACAATTTTATTCCACGAATATACGTATATAGTTTGCACATTGAACAAAAGGGTTAAAATTGCAGTTCTCCGGCTAACGGCACTCACTGAAAGAGCTATCTTCTCACTTGTTATAGCTTCCCTACATTTTGTAGCAGCTATTCTGATCACCTTTGGACTGAGAAAATGGCGGGCTTTACCATACCACGAGTTATTGATCATTTTCTGGTTAGTATATGATGCGATAGTACATTTTACTTTGGTAAGATCCAATGGGGGAGGGGCTCTTTATTTTCTTTGTCTATAGGAAGGACCATTTGTGTATTTTTCATTGAAACAGTACAGTACTTGAGACTGAAGGCATTCTTGCTGATGTTTGTAAGTTATTGTGGGCAAGGTTGCCCCTTGTTATTAACTATAATAATAGGGAAGGAATATTCATTAGCTGATTATCGATGGGGTGTGTCTGATCCAACTATTGTTTCCTTGGAAATTATCACTGTGATCTTTGATGGATTGTGTTGTGTTATACTAGTTTATGCTATCTTGAGGGATAAACCCTACAGGTGGGTGTGGTCATACATTGATTTGGTACACTGGCCTTTCAATATTATAGACATTTTGTACAAGTAGTTCTTTGTGTCTGTGAGTTATATGGAGGTAACAAAACTATTCATCCATAATTTGTTTTATACATCTATTAAGTTTTCGTCCACTATTTATACTATTTCTTTGTTAAAGGATGGATGACATTTGCTCCTGAATGGCTAACGGGTAGTCCCTAATTTAGCGACCAGTAATCCTTTGTACTTGTGGATATATTTGGTGTTTTTCAATGGTCTATGGGTCATCATCCCTCTGATATTGCTAGTACATTCGTATGTTGCTATGAGTGAAAGTTTTTCTCAAATAAAAAAAAAAAAAAAATAAATGTTTCTTTTTCTTTTTTTTAGATTTTTCATATTTTTTTTAAAAAAAAGATACATATTTTACTAACAAAATTATAAAAAAATGAGATTCCTATCAACAAGTTACACGCCCCCTTATTAAATTAACTAAACCTGCATATATAACTTATCACACAAATTAACCACACCCACTATAATTAGACATCAAATGCCTTTAATTTATATGACATTAAAAACAACACCATCTAATGATGAAGGATCAGTAGAAAGACGAGGAGGAGGATTGAAGAAGAACGTTTTATTGGACCTGATGAGATGGTTGCAGCTGGAATGTCTAATCCTAGTGAAGCAGCTAGTTGCTGTTGAAGCTGCATATCAGTTGATTCTCCAATCTCTACCAAGTTGCCTAGCAACCATGTCATTAATTTGAAGTGTGGCTTAAGTAATTTATTATTACCTGTACTTGAGGACTTTTTAATTGGTAAAGGAGGAGGTGGAGGAGGGAGAGGCACCTTTGGCTTCATTATTCGCAATAAAGGTTCTAATTGCAGGAGTTCCTCCTCTTCAGTAGGGTACCGCCTACCTCTTTCAGTGGGTAAATTAAGTACAGTAGAATCTGAACATATAAGACATCATTTATTGCTGACCACACCCATAACACACCCACCTTGTTGATGATAGAATAAAATATACACACTTTCTGGTCTTTTTCAGATGGTATTATCTGAAAAAAAATTCATCTCATATCTCTCCTACTGACACACACACACACTCAACTCTATTACCTCAGTAACAGACTCATCATTCATTATAGTAATACCATTTATTAGTAACAGGTTGCTTTGAATAAGCTGTATAATGTCCACTATAACAGCTATAAAAGAAATGAGATTAATTGATACGAAGAGACTACACTTACATCCAAATGACAGACACAACCAGAAAGAGTTTAGTTCAGAAGAAAGATTTTGAGATAAATGAGGAAATGATGATGAAGATAAAGACATAGGGAAGACCACACTTGTATCTACTTTACTGGCAACGTTATCATGAAATAAAAACCTAATGTAACAATAATATAAGTAAGGAAAGGTAGCCCCTGTTATATACCTTTTTTAAATGGACATTAGTGTAAAAGGTAAATGAGATATTGTCAATTCTCTTATAGCGTCTTGATTTTGATTACATGTCGGACACCACCCACGGATTATCAGACCCAAGAACCTCTCTATAGTAATATTGAAAATTAGAATAATTATGGTACTGTGATGTTTAGGCATTTTCTAACTTTTGTGAAAACAGCTCAAGACAATCTTGTAATGAAAACAGTTGATGGCCAACGAGTTTCTAATGATGGGTGTGGCTCCACTTTATTAACCTAAATATATACATGAAGCCATTTGATTATGAAATGACATCACCTCTTGTAAAATCTCAGAGGACAACTTTGAAAATGACAAAGAGATATGATCCCCTGGTTTTAAGAGACCTCAGTCATAGCATTGCTAAGGACACACCCTCGGCCAACTGCTCCCAAAGAACAACGAGAACAAAAAACGGCCCTAATACGGGATGTAATAAGTCATGAATATCATTACTTGTCCGCACCCACTTTTCCATCAGTCAAAGCAAGTGACCAAGCCATTGTTTTACATCGTTCAGGTATAAAGATAAAGATGATATTAGTTGATAATAAATATCTACTGGTCCACTTGATGGAAGATTTAAAAGTCCTGGATGACCAAATAGAGACCACTGGGGACAAGAGAGAGAAACGTATTAATAAGGTAATTAATTACTTACAACACCAGGGGTTTCCTCATGTCGAAATAATATAGTCAATTGTAATAGTCTAGAAATAATAAACAAAAAATTATTATTATTATTATTATTATTATTATTATTATTATTATTATTACCTAACGACAGATTGAGAATCATCTGATGTTGCTAAAGGGACAAAGGCTCTGAGGGTAGTACCATTATCTGACACACCTACAAGAGAGAGGGTGCTCAGGAGAGACATCTACATCAAATAACTTACAGGACAGGCATGTGACCTGTCTCATTAGCAGAGTGAGTTTGTGATGCCTGCAGACAAGTTTAACACATCATGGCTCTGCACATGATGTGTGTGTTAATAGTTCACTATCGCCATTTCTTCTAAACAGATCACACAAGAATGCCATTCCATCACTACAACTTTAGGTTTCGTCTCTTTATCATCATCTCCTAAAAGGGGTGTGTTCTCATTTTCTTCAAGTGAGTCATTTCGAGCCATCTTAGCTGGTAGACCATCTTCTGAGTCTATTGGCTTCCAGGGATCATTTAAAGGGGCAATGTCAGTCTCCATTACATCTGTGGGTGAATATTAAGTGGTGTGGCCAACAGAGGACATACCTGATTCAGGTAAAGGGATATATCCTTTGTTATTACTTAATGAGTTATCAATAGACATTGGTCGTATAGAAGGGGGTGTGGTCTCTGTGTAAAATGCATACACACTATATTCTTCATCTTTAACATGTTTAACTGCTAAAGAGTTTGCCTGTAAAAGGGGTGGAACTAAATCAACCACACCAATAATAAAAACCTCACCAATGTAGATTCAATGACATGATTCTTTACATGTGCTATTGTCACCTGATTCAGAGGTGACTCCACCTCCTAACATGTTACATAAAGCCACTTTAATTTCATCAATTGTACATAATTTAGGAACAGTTAACAACAATCTAGTTATAAAGAGAGAGAGAGAGAATAAAAGATGAGATAGACACATTGTCTGTACTTTGTCACTACTCTAGGCTGAGTTACAGAAGACCAATGTAGTTCTGAGTACAGAGAGGGAGAAAGAGAGAGGAGGAGGGGTTAAAAACCACACTATCTTGGTTACCTAGTTGTCGTTCATTGGAGTGTGGTAAAGGTAGTGATAAATAAATAAAAAGGATCTATTTTAGTAGAAACACATTCCACACACACAACAAGTCACCTAATATTATAATCATATTCATAGTTCTGAGTTCTACCAATGACCTACCTCACTCTTCAAATGTCCCTGAAATGTTTCGGTAATAATTGAGTTTCTCGCTTTCCATATCTTGTGACTCCACCCCTTTTTTTTAACCACTTCTTGGTCTGGCAGATATCTTCATGAAGACGATCTAATAATACTGCTAGAAATTCTTGACAATGGCCTTGCTGTTGAATAGAGAATAAAAAGGGTTAAACTCTGATCCACACCCACTTGTCTATACCTCCAAATTGAGGAATATAATAAGCCAAAAGTTGTCTTAAAATTTTGAGGAACAATAGCAGAAAATTGCCCTGCCCATAACTTTTTAAGTAACGTTGCAAATCTTGCACTAACATGTCCCTATAATAATCAAATTAATTACAAATATAGATAATGTATGCTCCTTACTTTAGATACTAAATTAATATCAATCTTATTTTCTTTGGTGGTTTCTTTATTCTGCTGCTTTCTTCTCATCATCTCCTCCGTTCCAGTACTGCCTTGTGTAACACTCTCCTCTCTCTCTCTATCACTTCCCCCATTACTTCCTCAATAAAACCATGTGCAACATTGTCCCCTCTCTCACCATCATCTTTAGTCAACACATTTTCCTCTCTTGCTTTGTCATTATTTCCACTCTCCTCTAATGATGGTAATACTGGACAGGGATATTATCACCTAATATAGGGAACATAATATTCTAGTAACCATAGCAACCTACTAAGATAGAACTGTGCTATAGCAGGGATACTGCGTATACATTGGAGACCAGCGTTCATATAACATGTGTTACCAAGATTTAAAAGACCACATATGCCAGGCTCAGCAAAAAAATCTATTAATAGTTGAAGAGATATGATTATATAATAATTGAGGAGTAATACCCCTCGATGTCTTTCTTTGAAGAGTCAGGAAGGAATTAGGTACTCGTCCAGTGTCTGAATTGAAATCATTATTTAGTAATACCTGTTACAGTCTCATTCCAAGGACTCCTTGGACATTTGAATCAGTCTGGAGACCTTTGGAATGGGACTACAATCACATACCTAAGTTAGGTATTGAGGGGCGGCGGTGGAGGGATAGGCACACCTTTAGGTTATAGTCCGCAGGATCTACTCCTGGAGGTTATATTTCCCAGTCCTCTGGTGAACCAGAGATGACGTCATCTTGAAGGGTGTGCTTAACTCTTGACCTTTTAGGCAATAAAAACTATAAAGATAGGAACTGTATTGAATGTATATCAGAACAGAACAGACATAAAACAAACTTACTTATCGATGCATGAAAAGTAGTGGCGGCCATTAAAGAGTTAGTGTATCTTATGCCAGACTCTGGTCTCCTTGTCAAGTCGGAAGATAGCAACAAACAAAATTATTTCTTATAGGGCGACGGGTATATTAACATTTCCGTTTAAATTAGTATTTGACGTCGATTATGAGTATTGTACTGATGGATGAAAGCTACTATACTGAGAAATGTAATAAAATAAATTTACTGTTGCTGTAATTTGTGTATATTTTATTGTTTTGTAGGTACAACAATAGCTTTAGTTTAACAATCAACTTTCTGAATAAATGTTTCAAAAGTTTGCGTTTTCTAGATTGAGTCAATGAATTCTTTCAGGATGAAGAGGTTTTGTGATCTTAATGATGTCATAATGATGTCACTTTTGTATTACCAAAGTTGGAATGTGTTGATACTTGTGCAGAAAAATTAATTAAAGCAGTTTTTTTTCGTTTTGTAAATATAACAGTGGTTGAGATGGGACCACTTGGGCCAGGACCAGCAGCAGCAAACTCTCGATGTTCCCATTAATCATATGAGAAGCATTCTTTGTGTAATCTGTTTTAATAACTATGAATATTTTTTTTGTATAATAAAAACTACCAAATGGCTTCACATATGAGGCTATGATGGTTAGGGTACAGGTTAACGGAAAACTAAGAGGTTGTAGAGACATACCCGTTCTTAAACATTTATCAAGTGGAAATGCTTTAGATATCATGTCATTTAAGGAAATTGCCATATTGTTTTTTTATTAATAAAAAATTAGAATATGGCTTCAATATGATACTATTGATGTTAGGCCTCCAGGGTCAGGTAAAGGAACTATTGGTAAAAGATTGCAGAGAGATATCGTCTTCAACATTTGGTAAGTGGACATATTTTAGAGGTCCATGTCAGAAAAGGAACTGCCATTTGGAAAAGACCCCAGAGCTACATGAAGGACAGGTACATAATTATTATTCATATTTCAGTCCAGATCTATGCTCTGGGCAGGTTATATGTTGTAACCGATAAGACAAATGGTTGAAAATCATGTCTCTCAGAAATAAAAGGTATGGACATACTCGTGGTTGATTTTAGCTGGTTGTTCCACGAACCTTGTTAGGCAGTCAAAATCCTGTTGAGCACTTGGACAATCAAAAGGATTATTTATGCTAACCGTGCCCTTTTGAAACCTTATATTTTAATTTCGTATTACTGACAGAGGGCTCCATTTACCATCTGGACGAGTTGTACAATCATCATCCTTCAACCGCCAAAAATTCCGGTGGCAAAAGATTATATTACAGTTAGCTATTTCATTTAATTAAAATTTAATTATTGGTTTAATTAGGGAGAACCTCCTTTCTCAACGAAAGATGATCATCCGAAAACATCACAGAGCGTTTAAAACAAATTCCGACTACTAACATTACCTTGTTAGAATTCTATTGAAAGTAAAAAGATATTGGCATCTTTCTCTGGGACAGAGAGCAGATTAAAATTTGGCCCGAAGTGATAAAACATATTGATTAAAACTTTACTTATATCATATAAACAAGAAGATGCTATAATAATGTACAAGTAGAACAAAAGGGGATTTAATTTTTTTCAAAATTAATTAAACTCAACATAACTTATCTTGGTTTTTATTAGTACTTGAAAATTAAAAGGGAATTTGTTAGTTGTTTTTTACAGGACAACTGACGCACAATATTAATTCTGCTTCAAAAAAAATCAAGTGGTTCAATTACCCATCATCTATTGGCCATTTTAATTCAAAGCATAGTCCATGGCTTGTTTTAAAAATGAGAATTGCTCCCAAGTCCTTTAAATGCTTGAATTTTTATGAGGTAATTATAGGTGCCTGTTAAGTGAATTAAAAGTACTGCCTATTATAATGCCGGCAAGTTTTAATATCCATATCTGTACATACGTAGAGAAAGGGGGGTTAAGATTTTCCAGTGCTCTCTCTC
The DNA here is from genome assembly GCF_016097555.1 of Gigantopelta aegis. Classification (NCBI taxonomy): domain Eukaryota; kingdom Metazoa; phylum Mollusca; class Gastropoda; order Neomphalida; family Peltospiridae; genus Gigantopelta; species Gigantopelta aegis. The sequence continues at coordinate 31,951 of NW_024534180.1, forward strand.
GTTTTAATAAATCATAACCAAAACAGTAGGGTGTGAAATGGAGAGTGCAGTAGCTGAGCTAAAAGCAGCCAACTGAGAGAAGGGAAAGTAGAACATTTAAAGCAGCTCAATAACACAAAAATTGGTTAGCCCAAAGGATCGCAACTGGCAAAGATGGTTTCACATCTGATACACTGGGCTTGTTTTTTAGGGGGACTTCAAGAGGTCCTTTAAAATGTAAGGAAACATGACAGGGGAATTAGCTCTGTGTTTACAGGCTCTGCAAAATATTATGACTCTATGGAGGTCCGGTAACTGGTAGTTGAGAAACATGTCTGGACACCACTATTTTGTGAATACATGGTCGTAAACATGTCTTGTGATTACCCACTATGACATATTAAATTATTATGATATGTTAGGTATGTAATGGTGGTAATTTGGGCGACTAAAGACATAAAGGATACTTCAATAAACATTCTTTAAGCCTATACCCTTAGGATATGTTTCCCTTGCAGCCCATGGAAAAGTTACTTACAAACATTTAGAGAAAGGATTTGTAAGTGAACCTTAATTTTTTAGATGTAGAGTCTACCTATATTTTGTTTCTATAATCAATTTCTTTTTTAATCTCAGTGTCAACATTAAGGTTAGACATTGGACACCCGACTCGTGCTTTTCCATGGAGTTTGACACTTCAAGTTAGTTTATAAATCCATTAAAATAATTAATTCACCTTCCGTTATTAGTAATGGGATTATTATGCTGTTATAAGAAGGAACTGCCGGTATAAATTTATTTTATAAACTTACCACTTTTGCTATTTGGCTCTAGAAGGTCAATTGAAATTCTTGCTTACTGTTATTAAACCCCTTTCTTTCCTTACATTGAGTAATATCATAAGCTTTATTTATTTTTTCACTGTGATTAAAGGGGATAACCTAAGACCTGTCATCCAGTTTCGAAACAGATTGGCAGATTTTCTTGCTTGCAGGTAAAGAGCTCCCCCCCAAATCAAAAAAAGATATGCATTTATCTTTGATAGTTACGGCTAAAATAGAAATCTTGAAGAAGGTAACACATATATAATAAATTAATGAATTGTTACAGAAAGAATGAATGGCTGGCGGGAGCTCTAAAAGCTTTAAGGGAAACACAGTTACTAAGTATGTTTTTAGAAGGTTTGTAATTCATCAACAAAACAAAGGTGGTTCAACCCACACATAAAGGACTGCCATATCAAAAAGGAGATTGTGTGGAGTTAATTCATTTGGACTTTTCATACTATCGTGGTAATGGTCTTTAAAATTTTCAATGGCTGTTAATCTGGAGCACGTATGTTTATCCTTGTTTTTTATTATTTATTTTTTGTTTTGTGTTCATTGAAAAACAATTGAAAAAGACACCTTTAGTGTGGCTAAAATATGTAAAACTGCTGATTGCATTGCAGGAGGTAGGGTAAAAGGAGTGTCATAATAACATCATATTTAGGGGAGGGAATTGGACTAGATTAAGAAGTTAGATCA
>NW_024534181.1:0-24399 GCF_016097555.1 Gigantopelta aegis
ACCGATCCCTTGTTTGCCTTTGATTGGAGAGACAACTGTGTATTAATCATAAGTCATTTATGACCATTGTTGAGGTGTCCTTCTCTTTAATACGCCATTTATTAATCATTGTTAAAAGTGTCTTTTTCCTTTGATTATAAGTCCTTTATGACTCAATTGTTGAGGTGTCTTTCTCTTTAATACGCCATTTATGACTCAACTGTTTAAGTGTCTTTTCCCTTTGATTATAAGTCATTTATAATCATTTTAAAGTGTCTTTCCCTTTGATTATAAGTCATTTATGAATCATTGTTAAAGTGTCTTTTCCTTTGATTATAAGTTTATTTATGACTCAATTGTTTTGAGGTGTCTTTCTCTTTAATACGCCATTTATGACTCATAATGTAAGGTCTTTTCCCTTTGATTATAAGTCATTTGTGAATCACTGTTAAAGTGTCTTTCCCTTTGCTTATAAGTTATTTATGACTCAATTGTTGAGGTGTCCCTTTCTCTTTATACGCCATTTATGACTCAATAATTTAAGTGTGTCTTTCCCTTTGATTATAAGTCATTTGTGAATCATTGTTAAAGTGTCTTTTCCCTTTGATTTATAAGTCATTTTATGACTCAATTGTTGAGGTGTCTTTCTCTTTATTATAATTAAATGTCATAGTAATCATCATTATTTTTCATTAGGTTTTTTCTTGGTGGCCTCCATCTTGATACAACTGAAGATGAGATCAGAGATAGGCATGCAAGAATTTGGAGCTGTCGAAGATGCTGTCATCATTTCGAGAGAAGGGTACTTAAAAAACCTCGTGTCGTGTTTTGGGTTTGTTGTCTTTGAAGATTATGACAGTGCTGATAAAATTGTGTTAGCCAACGAGTCATTCGTATTAGAGAGAGAGATGTCGAATGTAAAAAGGCTCAGAGGTGTTGATGAAATGAATCGGCAACGAGATTATAACAACAGATATTTAGATAGGCGTCACGACAGAATACCAGGAGGTTGGTTACATGGCCCACCACCCAAAGATCGATATCCTCAACCACCATACCCAAGCTATCAACATCAACAACAACCGCGCTATCCAGTGGAATATTACCAGCCTGCTCCAATCCTATGGACAAGAGTATCCCAGTATGATACGTCATACAGTCATCCACCTTATCGCAAACGTATGAAAGCAGTACTGCCAATGCAGGCTATAGTTACTGGTATGTACGGTATCTATAATCCCCACTTAATCCGGATATGGGGGTACGAGTGGAGGATATCAGACTTTACGGTGGCAACGTGAGCCGCTGGTTATGGTGGAGGGATGCAACCACCCTCCTGTCTGCTACAGGAGGTGGGTATATCCCACGTAGTCAAGTGGTGGTGCTGCTCGCTCTTACCATCCATATCGGCGTTGATGTGAGTGTTATAAGTAGGATTAGATGACATAGTTGCTTGTTTAATGGGACATTGGTACACACACACCGGTTTTATAGTTAGTTATTATATTTTCACTAGCTTATATAGGAAAAACTAGATTGATAGCTAGAAGTATCATCTCTCTACAGCTAGCTAGTCAAGATCATACAGATAATATTAACAAAGTTACCTTGTAAACACAGTGTAGAACATTTTTTATGCACGCATTTATTACTATTACACACCAAACACATGTAATTTTAACTGTGTTTCTTTTGTTTCCTTCTGTACAGTAATAATTTATTGGTATTTTCTTACATATTGTCCTATGAGAGAGTATCACACCTAATATGGGGGGTGTTAAGGCAATAGCCTGCCCCTTCATTTTTCTTAGCAGACACACACAAGTCCAGGAGAAGTATTTAGAGACAAGATGGGAAAAATACTCAACAAAGCAGAACTATTTTTGATGTTAGCCGTAGCAAAGCAGAAACTTAGAGGCCAGGATATAGGAATATCTCAACAATAGGATTATGACTGTAGTATGTATAGTTGGGTATGGTGAGGTAGACCAGGTGAACTGGATGTATTATTTTTGTTTGAAAAAAGGAGTCAATTGTTTTTCTTATTTTGTACCATAGGGTTGTGGAGAATGTGGAGAAACTTCCCATATATTTCAAACTGGTCAGAGGGAGTTCGATATAATGAGAAGGTCTTGGTTAAACTGATGGAAGACCACTAGACTTGTTTTGTTCATGGAGCTCCATTTATGATTGATTCAGTGCATCAGTATGAGACACAGACTTAATTTTTATTTTAAATATTTCAAATAACATGTTTATTGTTAGGTACATGTGGTGTATCAGTGTTAAGAAATATAAGGACTATTTTTTTGTATAATATAACACATTAGATCTATTACTCGGTGAAGACTTAACTCTCTTTGGAAAAATAACTATCAGTTTGCATAGTTATGTTTCAATTACATAGTTTGGATGAACTACTAAATAGGATCATCCTCTTCTTTCTTGGGGGCTCTTCATCAACATCCCATTGTTCTTCCTCTTCTCGAACTTCAAGTAACACACGATCCTATGACAAATAAGATAAGATGATGTATGATGTAGACTCATACCCAGACCTTAAGGAATGGTATGAGGCTAGTAAAAGACTAGAACACAATAACTAATAAATTGCTTTTAGAATTATTATTACTAAATAAAATGTTCAGTGGAACATTGACAGTATGGTTATGCAATTGCACTACTTACATGAGGACAAGTCGATCAATGACCATGTCTACAAGTAACTTAGTCTCAAGGAGATCTTGTTCACTTTCAATATCATCTTCCACTTCACCCAATATCCAATTCACTAAATCACTTCTTTCTCGGTTGACCTTTCTCACCTATAAACAGGTTTTGATAAACAAGTTTGATAAACAAGTAAAACGAGTTTATCATAGCTAACCATCTTCTATTGTTTCTTCTAGTTTTTCCTAAATGCAGTATCAGAAGATTGGCAATAGTACGATCTTGTTCATATTTTTACTTTGATTTTTCTTTGCAGTGGTTTTAACTGGTTTTATCAGGAACCATCTTCGCTAACGTCACCATTTGTATGTCCATTGGTCACATGACCATTAGTCACACACTCCTCATCAGGTGGGAGTGGCTGAGGTTCATCGGCTTCAAAATTAATCTCAGGTGTTTCAACACGTATACTAGACTTATTGAGCAGACGAACTGCTTCTTGGACATGTTTAGGTAAAACATTCTCTGAGCAATGAATGCGTGCCATTGCCTCAATAGACGAATCAATACTTTTCTAACTGTCGTACTGTAATTCGCATGACGACTTAGTTCCTCCTGGTCTGCAAGACAGATAGTAAAAGTGCAAGTAATTTCCTTACAAATTACCTATGTATCTCTCATTCTTAACTTTTTGTACTGACTGACCATGAACTCAGCACTCTCAGGAGAAATCTAAAAACACATTTAGTCAGTAAGACTCAGATTAATAAATCCAGTGCAATCAACTGTTGTCATTTACCTTGGGTTTAAAACTGTCTTGCAAACAAACATAACGTTGTATTTCATCCTATAACGAACAGAGTCTATCATGTTGATCACCATACAATGATCATGTGACATACCAATGTATAAAACGATCTACAGATTCCTTTTTCGACTGTGAAGATCACAATACGTCTTGCCAATAGCCATAATCAGTTCACCTTAAAACAATACATGTAATGTACACGTTCCTTAAAATAATGATTACCTCATTGCATTCATCAATTAATATGAAAGAACAAATCAAATCGTGACATAATGGGGGCACTCATATTAATATTTTGCTAAAGTTAACAACCAAATAAAACAGTAGATCGTAATATTTAAATGAGCTCAACCTTTAATGGTTTGCTTCTCTCGTATCGTCACCAATGGATTAGCAGCTGCTAAAATACTAGTACGAGCATTTAGAGTAGCTTTAACACCAGCTTTAGTAATAGAAATAGTTTGCTGTTCCATAGCTTCCTGTATAGCTACTTGATCACGAGGATCCATCTTATCAAATTCATCAATACAACATACTCCCTGTGGAAAGAAAATCCGTTACTCTCTCTCTCATATCAGTCACTACTACTATGTAATATCTGATAGTCACAATTAATAAAGTAAGAAGAACTGTATTTAAATTGATAAATTAAATCTGATCCTTAACATGCAGGAATCTATTACTACACATTAATACATAGTATGTACAAGTGATTGCAGGGACTGCTGGCTCTAACAGTGGCAGGTTATTATCTTATCTTACATTATCAGCTAACATGAGTGCACCAGGCTTCAATCACAAATTCCTGAGATCTTCATCACGAACTACAGCTGCAGTGAGACCAGCTGCACTAGATGCTTTACCACTGGTATTAAACCAGCACGTGGTGTAAACTGCCTCTACTATCCTATGAGGACAATATCAGGGAACACTTAATAAATATTTTACTTTAGCACTTGGCTCTTGGCTGTACTGGGGTCCCCTACTACACATACTTGATGTCTCCTCGAAGGTGGGTTCCTTCTGTAGTGTTTTGGGTACTCCTCAAACAACATTAGCAAGATTCCACGGTTGACTTCGTCGTTGCCATGGATAGTAGAAAATAGATATGATATAAGTTTTTGGTATAGGTTCTTGTCTTGGACTCATTGTATAGACACGTTCCCATTCCTCTTCAGTCATGTGATCACGAATCATTTCAGCGTGTAACTCCTTCTGCATTTAAATCTAACCACCAAACTAACACAAGGAGAATGGAACTAAGTTATAATGTCTAGTAGAATGCCCTCAGTTTATATTATTAACTAGATACTTATATTTCTCACAAGAAGTATAACAATGTATATTTTGGTACACTATTTAACCTTGGCTTTTCAGTTGGTACTACTACAGAACAGGGGCCAAAAAGGCCAGACGAAATCAAGTCAAGTCTCGACTCCTAGCATCTTTAGACCTTTTAACGCCATCATTTTCAAATCCTTCACCAGATTTTGACGCGAGTTGCCAGTTGTCTTGCACTACTCCAGTTGTTTGGATCTGTGAGAACATCAGGCACTACTATTAATAAACCAATTGAAATCACATTTATCCCAGCTTGTGCCATTTCAACTGCTCGTCCAGCACGTAAAATGACTTCCAAACTAATTTAAAGATAAAATGAAATTTATAAATCAATAAAATTGATATTAATTCTAATAATCAATTTAGTAATGTCAACAATATATAGAGTCTTCATGTGGACTATCATAGTGATAATCATGAGCATATTGACAACTGTATATATGTATTACCTTCTAGGAACACCTTCCTCTTGGTAATTCTTTCTGATTCTCTTGAACACTTATTTTTGAAAGTCAACAATTTTGAGGCACTAATGTCCAATAAAAATCTCTTTCTATTGGAACAATTTGGATTCCGACAAGCTGTAGGCTAAAGTGAACGTAACCTTAAATATTTTAACCCTCTTAAAGATCCATAGCTTACCTGAGCATACTTAAACTGTGTTGTTCTACATCTGCAATGATAGTCTGCCCATTCCAAACACATAAATGTTCCTGACACTAGTTTCTGGATGGACTGGATGTGTGCGTACAGACTTGACCACTTATTCTTAATAGAGTACCCACTTTTGTTTGTGTGTCAGTTTCACGAACCCTATCACATGATTGTAACATGATTTATATATGGATGAGTAACATGTAAAGTTGCTAGATATTCATTAATAAAGATATCATGGTTGGTCACATGATACATCACATGACTTACTTGTGTCGTGTAGGTACGATCAACAAAAGCTACGTAATATTCCTTTTCAACAGTGACTTCAGCTTGGATCCCGGGCAAAGTTTCTTATAGCACGACACAGATAAGGAAATACTCTGTAGAGGAATGACAATATAATAGAAAGATCTAGAGAATGTACCGATAATAATATTCCTGGATAACATTGGCTAGTCGAGTTGAGTGTTCTTCTACAATCCTGAAACTAACAGTCAATGTGTTTCTCTCTGGCCGCCTAACTCTTTGGCATCAGCTAGATTTTTAACTCTCCATCTTTCTGTCACAACTGGGAAAGACAAGATTTTATATAGAGGTGGGTAATACAGGGTGGGCTGGTGTGAGGAGGTCTTACTCACATCTCTAGGAAGTCTTGAAATAGCTTCTGTACTCTTTCTCCAAGTTCATCCTTTACTAGTGGTTGTCTTGGTTAGATCTGTCTGCAACCATCCCTTTCAATCTAACCCTTGATATTGGGAGAGAGAAAGTTCACAAACTTGACACAAGTTCTCTTTCGCGGGACCGCTAAATTAATAACTTTATTGCGCATGCGCAGCTATAAATTGGTCGATTCTCTGGCTTTTGCGTTTGGGTGTCTTTAACCATTGACTATGACTTATTATTAGCTCTTTAAATCTTGGAATTGCTAATATCGCAGCAGGAAAGAGCTACAAATTGCCCTCATTTAATCTATGTACACAATTCTGCCATGCTTAGATTATAGGGGGCGTGGCTCAGGTCCATCTCAGCACATCCCCAAACATGTCGTTCAAATGTCAAAAAGACTCGTATCTTCGTCAATTTACCACCAAAGTAGTGTCATGTCAACAAGCAAACATGGAGACATAGAAGTGATTTGAAGTCATTCTTGAAGACACAATCCTCTTTCCAGAAGAGGAGACAGGTGGGTGGAGTTGGTTGATGGAGTCTGTAACATATTTTTCCTTTATCTACAGCCTGATGATCGTGGCAAGGTAGTACCTAAATATCAGTACATAGTCTTATACCCTACACAGATGTTCACATTTTTTTCTTAGAACAGAAACATGTTAAATACATCTCTCTGTCTCTTCTCTGTCTCTGTCTCTTCTTTCTATATATATGTATATATAATTGCAGGACATTGAAGTATTGCGATTTGAGAGAAGAAGGGGTCAAGCAGTCCATTTTGTGACTCAACCTTTAACAGTTGGACAAGAAGTCAAGTTAGAATTAGACTGGACAAGAAGACATGATCTATAGCAGCAACACTCAGGTAGAACTTCCCTATATTAATAGCTATATAACATTTTTAGTGTAGGTCAACACCTTATAACTGTATTACAGACTCCATGTTTGGTTACAAAACCTACTACCTCATGGCAAGTTATTGATACCAATATTATGCTATTAGTTCATCATCTCATTCCATATTCCATGAATCCAAATTAAAGTCACTGTTTGCATGCATTCAAATGTTTGCAATATCTCCAATAAAATCTTTGGATAGAATTTGTTAGAAACTTTAATTTCAATATACAAAGATATATACAATCCATAATTAACATGTTATAGCATATAATTATATTACACTATTAAACTACAGGAACGTAGCAATTGGAAGGATACGCAAATGGTTTTTATCGAATTGTCTACTCCCAAGCTAACTCAAGATGAGATAACAGCCATTGAAGATAGATGTAATGAGTGTATACGGCAACACAGAGCATGACACCTAGATGGTTAGATCCTTCATCAGAAGAATTAGAAGAGGTATTAAGTGTGTTTCTTTTTCTGTTTTATGAATTCTTTGTAGGTCCGTTCACGAGGATTGCAAGATGATTTTTGTGGTCAAGTGAGAGTTGTTGATATTGAAGGTTTTGTTTTTTTAGGAGAAATAACTGATGATCTTTTTTTATAAGTTATTATTAGTACTTATACTCATCATACTTGTTGTTACAACTTCCTATTTTGTCTAGGTATAGATTCCAATATTGTTGTGGTACACATGTTAGTAATCTAGTGATATACAATGTATCAAGCTATTGCACACTGAGCTAAAAAAAAAGGCATCACTTTGTTATTCTATGTGGCTGGGTAATAGAGTCATCATTATTTAGCTAAATGTACTCGAACTGAGAAGGAATTAAAAGTTATTGATGTAATAAATTATGAAATTAGTAAAATTAGTGCTCTCCCTCTCTCTCTCTCTCGTCTCTCTAGCTTTCTCCTCACCTCCCTTCTCCCCCCCCCCACCATCTCTCTTCCTTTAGGTGTCCCTCTCCCCCCTCCTCCTCTCCCTGAATCCTCACCTCCCTCACTCTTAGCCTTCCTCTCCTCTTCCCCTCCTCTCCTCTCTCCCCTCCCTCATCTCTCCTCCTCCTCTCTCTCCTCTCAGTACTGTTTTAGATGACCATTGTGATGCATAGATCGCTACTAAAACTCAACGTCATCTGCAAAGGTATTAATCTATATGACATATATAACACATGCTTTCTTTACAAAAGGTTATACGAACTCAATTAAGAGAACTAGCTCAATTGATAAGCATTTCGTCACTTACATTCTCAACCACTAGATCCTTTAGCTATAGTGCATAAGGAGGAAGGTGATAATGATTTATGAATATCGTAGCTTCAGAATTGAGTAGTTAGGTGAGTGGGGTGTGGTCTCTTATGACTCCTTTCTACAGCTACAACTATAGGGTATTACAGTATTTGTTACAGTGGGCGGAGGGATAAAGGCAATGGTCAGTTTTTATTAGCAGGAATGAAGCTCTTGTGAATGAAGTTGGGCCAAGGTTTGTTGTAATAGATTTGTAATTCTTTTTAGAATGATTTTGGTATTTAGAGTTGCTGAGCTGCTTGAGGGGAAGGGAGGAGTTAGAAGAATTCGTTACCAAGGAAAAGCTACCCAAGTTACAAGCTCGAGTGCAAGTGGAAGCATTACTTCGTGAAAGAAGTGGACAATAGTGATGAGTACTTTTAGTTACCTAGGTGATTGCCAAAAGAATGTTAAGTGAAGTTTGTGTGACTGTTATGGTATGTCAAGTAATAATTATTAATAGTGTTTATTTAACCGATATGGAATATTATTTTTAATTGTGGTTGCCTGCCCACTCCATACTTATGATAATATAAACAAGAAAATACGCTTTCCAATCACCTGATGTTCATAGCTGCCATCAAAGGCTTCTCAAAGCCAGTTAGTAACTATTTCGTCTGAATCTAACCCGTACTGCCTCGATTAGTTTAAAAAGAAGCTCTGCGTCCGCCAATAAGTAAGCTTAAAACTTGTTAGTGTCTGTATTGTGTAACAGTCTATATCTATAACTAGTCTCCTCTTTCTTCTTAAAGATCCACTATACATGATCTCGCTAATATAATGTCAGAGCCACCACGACCACCAGGAGGATCTGATACTCTAGCCAGTCGTTGGTGCATAACCAGGCTAACAGTCTGCATGTATTCTGGGCCTAATAACTAGCATCACATCCTTTTACTGTGGACAGTGCTGTGATTCCCTTCCGCAGTTGTTGGCCAAATAAACGAGCTTTTGTAGAGCTCTATCAAATGAATGGTATGGAGGGGACCAGATATGATGTTGTAAGCTCTTACTGACTAGTCAAAGCTTAGCACCATTTGAAGCTTTTCTCAATGAAAGATTACTCACCTGGGAGCACATGTAATTGAATTTTGTTATACATATTAATGTATTCTCTTCTCTCTCTCTCTCTCTCTCTATATATATATATATATATCCTCTTTTTCAACTCAAGATTTCCTGGGTAATGTCACATTAGCTCATTTAGTTTGTGCACTAAACTCAGAGGGTAGTATCCAGCTGCTTATAAAGCATATTCCACAAAATGGTTTATGGACAACCCAAAGATAGTCATGGTGAGAGAATTAAGCTAATAATATATTATCCACAAAAGATGCCACAAACAGTATAGAGTCTTTAATTTAATTTGTCAACTCTCAAATGACAAAGAATTATAATTATGAAGTAGAAAAAGAAAAAAAAACTAATAGATTACCAATAATGATAGTTATTCATCTATGATGTATTTAGATAACTGATTGACTGATTGAAAAGTCTTTCAGCTGTTACATGAGCCTGTAACCTGAAACACTCAGAAACACCAGCTTTGATATTACCAAGAAAGTACTACTAGTATCTAGGGGTGGTAGAGAAGGTAGGATAGTCCAAGCCATCCTTGCTACTACTATCCAGTGAAACATGATACCTTTATAATCTGACTTCAAGATTGAATGTAATGTACTATTTATAAACAGAAGCCTCTTTCTTTTGAATGTTTTGACCAATATTGTACACTTGGTGATCTCCTGATACGAGAGATCATACCCACAAATCAGTCATAATTACAATTACACTGCAGCCCAAAGTATTGACCAATATTTGAATAATAATAAAATTAACAGAGGTACAACAAATCAATCATTAAACTGATAGCAAAGTAGTTATAGTTTTCCAGTGGCATAGTCATTAGACAACAACAACAATGCACTCATTAGCTGTACATGTATGTTATATATTGGGTGTGTGTTATTTATTGTGTGTATTGTTATATTATCTATGTGTGTATGTTATATATTGTGTATGTTATATATTGTTTATGTTATATATTGTGTATGTTATATATTGTGTGTATGTTATATATTGTGTATGTTATATATTGTGTATGTTATTATGTGTATGTATGTTAAATATTATGTGTATGTTATATATTATGTGTATGTTATATATTGTATGTATGTTATATATTATGTGTATGTTATATATTGTATGTATGTTATATATTGTGTGTATGTTATATATTGTGTATGTTATATATGTGTGTTATGTTATATTATGTGTATGTTATATATTATGTGTATGTTATATATTGTGTGTGTATGTTATATATTATGTGTACTGCTTATATATTGTGTGTATGTTATATAGTGTATGTATGTTATATATTAAACTGACACTAACTGTCATGTGTTACATGTACTGCTGATCTGTTATTATTACAACAGTTTAGTTGAAATAGAAACAATGTTGTTATTTTAGCTAACTAGCCACTCTGCATTTTTATAAGAACAAGGTCATTTGTACTATTTGTTGAATGTCTTTCTTACTCACATCTCCTCCCTCCTCAAAATCTCTCTCTTTAAGACCGAGATCCCTGTCTGTATGCTTCTCTCCCGACTCTCGTTAAAACAAATTCGCAAACAGATCAAAGGACTAAGCAGTAAACTATTTAGCAAAAATCCTGTAAGTTTTTCACTGAACATCTATTCCTGATCCTCCTCTCTTTCTCTCTCTCCCTTCCTTCCTATAGCCTACTGGTTTGCCACTTACTAAAGATATTAAAAATCAATATTCTATCATGCATCTACTCCAGAAGGTCTCTATGAGATGGTCATAATGTTACAGGTATCATTGCAATCACATGACTTCTTGACCATTGATTTCTCCACAGATGTACACATTTGATGTCAATAAAGAAAAAAGATGATGAAGGCAAACACATTAGTACATGTAGCAGTTCAAGGAGGTACATAACACACTCTCTCTCTCTCTCTCTTCATCTTCTCTTTTTAGGCCTTTCTTGTTTGCCTCAATTATTTTATCTCGTGAATACACGTCAAGGGGATATTAAAATCACCTAATGAACTGGGGCTTACTCCTTGTGGTCTTGCTGCAAAGATAGGCAACGAGAAAATAGTAGAATTGTTGGTATGTGTGTTTGGAGCAGGTGTGAACAGCACAGATGGTCTGTTGAGTTGGACATCATTACATTATGCCTCATATCATGACCATCCTCAACTACTCAGGTAATTAATATAATGTTTTTTTAATCAATTTTTAGGTAGTTATTGTAAAGATAATTGAACTAATGAATTTATTTTATCAAGAATTTTCATTTAGTGTTAATTGTTTTTTTTAGCATTCTCTTGGAAAGAGGTGCTGATCCTAATCAGGAAGATTTCACTAAATGTGTTCCAAGTTATCTGGCTCAGCGAAGTGACAAAGTAGAATACCCCCCCCTAGAATGCTATCGTGTTCTTATTCACCATATTAATGAGAGAATCAAACACTGGCTCAAAATGCTGCAGAAGTAAGTTTTATAGCTTATGGTAAAAGCAGTTATACAATACTGTTTGTATTTCAGGGCACATTAAATGTTAGTGAAATTGAGTTCTACTGATATTTTATCTGATCACTAAGGATGGTTTCACTCTGTTGATGAAGGCTGTCCTTGGTAATCAATTACCACTGTAAGAGCACTTCTTAACACAACAGGGTTGCCCTATTGATTTTAGACAAAACAAGGTGAGAAATATTATTGGAAAAAATTCTGCTAACATAAGCTGTTTCCTTGTAAACACCATATTAAAGTTATTTGTAAACATGCTGTCAATTTGTTTACATGTAATGTCACGCAATGAGTCAGCTAGTTACCTTAACATGCTAACACTGTATGGGTCTCCTTCATAGCCACCTGAACCTGTCTTTAATGAAAACGTTGGCTCACCAATTATACCACCACACTCATGAACAAACTCTTAAAACTGCAGTAACAATGGCAGCAGAAAATGGAAGGTGTGACTGTCTTGCGTCTTTTACTCGAGTAAGACATATTATTAACATAGAAGATAAGACTGTTGTTTTCCCTCTCTATTTCTGGAGCCCATCCCCATTGAGATAACCAAAGCTGGTTGCCTATACATTATGCAGCTGCTAGAGGTCATAAAGAATGTTTGTGAGGATCTTAGTCTCACATTCAAAAGGGTTGACTGGACTACAGTTGGCCTCAAGACTCAAGCGGAGGCAAATGGACGTATGGATATTGTCAAAGTTCTCAATGATGCCATGCAAAAGTTAGTATATAACTCATAATTGACTAATGAAATTAAGAGTATTGAATTTAATTAACTTGTACTATAATAGCCATTATGATATGGTAATGATCCAGTAGGTCACCTTTAGTAGGTCATCTTGTATGAGATGTTCCTATAGACCTTTGACCTTAGGTACAAGCTTTTATTGTGCTTGCAATTCCATTAGTACAAAGTCTATGATTTGTATTGTTTTTTGACAGACGACAGCAGGAGATTGTCAATCCATTTTTTGTTTGAAGTAGCTGTACAGGAGAACAAAAATCTTCTGTATCAACTAGTAGAGAATGGAGATATGTCAATCCTACTGTGAGTATATCTACTTGATGTGTCTATTGTTGAATGTACTACTTACAATAGAACGAGATGTCAGAATGGCCACTTTATATAGCAGCTGGATTAGGGTATATTGAAGTAGTCAAAATGTTTATATGAGGTATTTATTTTTGTCAATGGATGTGTGTTACTGTCATAATATCAGCTAAGATGAAAGGTATGTGTAAATTTTTACATTTTTATTTATACAGCATGGTGGTAATGTTGTACGATATCATCGACTCAATTGTCCACACCTTTACATCAAGCAGCAAGAGGAGGACACGAAGAAATCGTCAAGTTAGTTCTCTCATCCTTACCCTCTCTATTTAATGGCAAAGTAATTTGTTAGATTTCTCCTAAAGTTTTGTCATCCAACTCAAGGACAGACTGTTGATCCTAACAAACTTATTTGAGTGTCAATGAGAAAAATGCAATGGGGGTGACACCGCTAGAGTTAGCTGTTCTCAAGGTTACATGAAAGTAGTTTCAGTGAGTGTCCATCACACACGCACACACATGGTATGAACAATTTTACTAGGTTACTGTTGGATAATGGAGCTGTCACCACACTTCCTGATTTCCAACGGGACAATTGTTGAGTTGTCCTGTTTTTGTGGCATCCAATTTCTACTAGAGAGCAGACTAGTAAAGAACAAATGGACGGTCAGTTAGAAATAGGAGCAGAACACATCACACAATACTTATCACACCTTCTTTAATATAATAAAGATACTTTCCTCAAACAGAATTGTAAAAGCTTTACAAGACCAAAAAACACTGAAAGAATTCAGATCCTTATGGAAGGGTACTGAGTAATGTTTATGTCTTTAATATATTGTGTCCTTTAGGGACCAAGTGACTTCAACCTTCGAGATGGACATGGAGATACCGCATTAATGATAGCAGCACGTTACGCAAAACCAGATGTGTAGAGTTCTTGTTACAATCAGCTCGTCTTTTCACAGCAGATATGAAAATTGACTGGACATCCAGAAACTTACCTAAGCATCATAAAGGTACACATTGTGTTATTACTCTATCCAATACTAATTTGTTTAACCTTTTTAGACGAAGAAGTGGTTACAATTCATCATTTGAAGAGAGTCTTCAGTCTGAAACACCCTATGGTTGTTTTAGACGACAAGAATCTATTGGAGAACGTCCTCGTCCGCACACAGCTATGGATCCTCAAATCATTAGAAGGTACAATACCCTAATAAGTGTACTACATTATATTTTTGGTATTTCCTCTTTTAGTAAAAAACAGTTGACAAGTAGCTTTAGTCAATTTGAACATATGTATCATCCTAACTCCATTACTGATATAGTAGTGATGATTGATCGCTCTATTAGCGGGAGTACATTATCTTGGTCAAGGTGTAGCTGTTGATGATTCTAGATTGCAACAGGATATTGTTACTCTACATGGACCTTGTACCCAGTCAGGTAATGGAATTCTGCAAATATCTGTTTAGATTGTTTGTGCTGTTTTGTGTAGGTGTGGTTTGTTTGGTTAATATTAGAGATCGACGCACGGCGCTTCATCGTGCAGTTGAGGGTAACCAACACAAGGTGATCCTCTGTTGCTTATGGCTGATCCAAAGTGATGAATTTACAAGACAAAAATGGTCACAGTGCTTTACATTTGCGTGTCAGATGAATTTGAAAATTGTGCTACTGCCTTATTTGTAAGTTATTTTAATGTTGGTTGTTTTGAAAACTCCTACTCTCTCTCTCTCTCTCTCCCTCTCCTCCTCTCCTCCATGTAGAGTTGGTCGAGGTATTCCAGTGAATACTATACTTCGAGATTCATCCAATAACATGGCAGAAGAATTAGCTATTAAGCCCCGTCTTAAAAAGATGGTAAAACAATTCCTCATATACACTTACACATTTATTGTCATATGACATACACAGATACTACATTTTGTCACATATCAGGTGAGAAACAAATTAAGAGAGCATACATCCAGCTAATCGACCACTCCCTTTCTCTTCACCTCCTGCAACATCACAATATCTTCCTAATTACATTCCAGGCAGTGCCATGCACCTACCACCACCTCATCCAGTCAGTACAGCACACTTGAGTAGAGCCTCATCAGCTAACGCTATGCCTAGAGGAAGCACTACCCACCTGAGTAGGACACCCTCGGCCAATGGTATGCACCCAACTCCTGTAGGTAGTATACAACATTTAGCATCACCTGTCTATGCTAGTACACCTCATCACAATGCTCCATCTCCTTTGATGGATCCCTACCAACAGCAATATGTTCCTGAACATCCATCCCAAGTCCCTCCATTTTATTATGGGCCTACTATGGATGACGACGACATGAGAAGTGTAGTTAGTAGAAGGTCACGCGGTCATGGTCCTATGAATGGCCCTGTTCCCATCGACACGCTCATCATGCTAGGATACCATCAAATGTAAGTACTCTAATCATGGTTACAGCAGAATATCAGTTCTAGTCTACTTACATTAATTATGTCTAGTCCAGCCTATCACAACTGGGGAAAAAGACTAAATTAAGTCAGCAAACTCCCACATAATTAGCCTTCTCAAAACTCAAGGGTCCTTTTTCCCTTTCATGTTTCCCCTAAAAACTAAAACCCTCCATTCTGGGGAATATCCTACTGCATCATTCTTTTCAAACCAATTTAGAATATAATTTATTTAGAATTAAATACATAACAATTAGCTACTGGTATTTATTTTAACAGGACGTAGTTCAGACAATGAGAGTTTGATGGGAAGACATCATTACCTGCTATATCTTCACCTCCACTCACCTTCCCTCACAATTTCTCCTTCTCCCTCTCACTCTGTTGATTCTAATTTATCCCCAGTTGAAGTTCGTATGGCAATGAAACCTTCCGTCATTAATAGAATTATGCTTACAATGAAAGCTCAGTGAAAATTTAATTAAATTTTATTATTTATTATTAAACGTTTGAAGAATCCCTAAATTCTGATCATAATTAAGGAATAGAATTATGTTACTTATATTTAAGAACTGTATGTGTGCGTCATGGCATGATTGCCTGACATTGTACTTTATGCAGGCTAAAATGGTTAAGTCTTTATGTGACAAAAAAATTTATTAAAAATTTTATTATTTTTAAAGATCACGATTTGTGGGTTTTTATTAAAATTCAAGGTTGTAATGAATAGGGGGTTCATTTTGTATTTTTAGCCTAACTAGGGGTTAAGTCATGGGTAATAAACCTACACTTTTCCTCATAGTAAAAATGGCCAACCAAGAAGGTAGTATGGCTACACTAGAGATCTATCTAGTCTCTTTGATGCTGTGACAGTTCTAGTTAAAGACTATCTGCACCAATATCAAGATAGAACACAGCAAAGTCTGGAATTCCATCAACCACATGAAATTAGTCAGCTGGTTGACCTCTCTTTACCAGAGGAAGGGATCAAGGAAGAAGATATTATAGAACAATGTAAAAGTGTTTGAAATACTCAGTTCATACAGGTAAGTACAACCTATATTACCACTACTTCCCAGAGATGTTTTGTACTGATAGTGTTAACATTGAGTTTATCATTTATTTTACATATCAAAATATAACTGTTAAGAATCAAATTTTTTTTAAATTTGCTTTTCTCTTGCATAATATTATGGCTATATATTACTCCAAAGCACTGATTTATATTAATTAAACAATACTAATTAGTTCACTATGACCTTTGTTACATGCAGCTGTCAAAATAGATTGTTATAGTTATTTTGTTATTAATCATTTTATCTAATCACATCAATTGTTTATTAGAAACAATTTTGCTTTTTTTTTCTTTAGCTCACCCCTATTGTTTTAACCAGTTATTTACTGGTGGTGTAGATCAAGTCGGACTGTTAGGTCAAATGTTGACCTCTACTGTTCATACATTGATGTATACATTGAAATGGCTCTGTTTTTTTTTTTTTTTTTACTGTCATGGAGGCCATATATACTCAAGAAGATGAGAGAACTTGTAGGATGGCCAAATGGTGATGGAGATGGTATTTTCACACCAGGTATTGTATCTATGAAATGACCTAGAAAAGCAATCTGTTTTGGTTCTAAGTATGTCCTTATAACAAATTGTCTTTAGAAGAAAGATTATAGTGTAGTAATGTGTAGTAAGTGGAATATTCTAGTGTGTAATGAGTTTTGTTTAAGCCCAACATGTCTTAGATTTAGATGTGTAATGAATATAATGAAATTTAATTTTTTAAACCAACATGTCTTAGATTTAATTTTTTATTTAAATTTAAACATAAACTGTTTTTGTTTCTTAGGTGGGTCTATAGCAAATACATATGGTTTAATGATGGCACGTTATTATAAATATCCTGAATCAAAGGAACGTGGTATACACACTTACCACATTAGTATTCTTTGCTTCGAACATGTATGTGTAAAAAGAAAGAATGCTTCTGTTAATCCATCTTTGATTCTAGAGTCATTACTCTAACAAGAAATCAGCAATTATATTAGGACTAGGTACAGAAAGTGTTATTGCTGTTAAATGCGATGACAAGTTAGTAATGATGTCATACACTAGTAATGTTGTCTTGTTTGTGATAGAGGAAAAAATGGACCCAGTGGATTTAGATAGAAAAAATTGAGGAAGCTAAAGAAAAAGTTAGCACTGATTTCAATTGACATAATTATGATTGAAAAAATAGGGGTTTGCCCCATTTGCTGTTTGTCGCTACTTCTGGTACAACTGTAATTGGAGCTTATGATCCTATTGGTCCAATTGCTGATGTCTGTAAAAAACATGATTTGTGGCTACACATTGATGTAAGAGAGAGAAAGAGAAGATAAGAGTGAATGGAACTTAATTTTTTTATAACAGGCTGCGTTTGGAGGTGTTTGCCTGATTTCTGAAAAACACAGACATCTTATGGCAAATTCAGAGAGGTAATCTCATCATTTCTTTGTGGCCCTGAGTTATATATTATATTGTAGAGCTGACTCGATTACATGGGATTTTCACAAGAAGACGACAGTAGTCCCTCAAACAATGTTCAGCTATTGTTCTTAAACGAAAGGTAATTATGATCTTTTCCCTCTTTTTTTTTTTAATTATTCTCTTAGGGTCTGTTGGCATCTTGCAATTCAACAAAGCTAGTTACCTCTTTCAAAAGGACAAACAAAATTATGATACTAGTTATGATACTGGTGACAAATCTATACAATGTGGACGAGTTAATGATGTGTTCAAACTTTGGTTAATGTGGAAGCAAAAGTACATTATATAATATATTGATATATTATCTGATCTGTTCTATTAGGGAAGGAAAGGTTTTTTGCAAGACAAGTGGATAATTCCATTGTATTAGCCAAAGTAAATGAGTTTATATTGTGTTCATTATATTTTGTACTTTTCAAGATATTTGGCTCAAAAGAATTAAAGAACACAAGAGCTTTGAACTGATATTGTTAGTTAAAATGACTGCCTTAGCCCAAGTAACAGCTGTATTTATTCTGTAGGAGCCAGAATTATACTAACGTCTGCTTTTGGTATATCCCTCCAAGTCTACAAGGCTGTAGTGACTCACAGGAGAGGAATACACGACTAAAATCATATAGCACCTGTTATTAAAGCTAGACTAATGCAAGAAGGTACTCTAATGCTTGATATCAACCCCTTGGTAAGGAAAAGTACAATTGTCAGCTATCTAGCTCTGTCATTTGATATATTATAGACTCATATCCTAATTTCTTTCGGATGGTATGTACTGCTCCTCAAGGAAAGAAAGTGATATGGATTTTCTTTTAAGTGAAAAATTGAGCGTCTTGGCAAAGATCTATGAACTGAAGATTTATCCTCGGACCACTGAGATATAATATATATTATACATGTTTATATAATGTCTGGTTAGCTGTTTTTGAAATTCTTAATAATTATTATTTTCAGAGATCCCAAGGAAGTCATTAACCAACAAAAAAGGTCATGGCTGCTGCAGCTACTGATGATATTAAGCCTATAGGTCTTGTAAAACATGATCCAGAAGATGTTGAAGAAAGTGAGAAAGACAATAGAATGCCACAGAGGAAAGGAGGCATGCAACTATGGCAGTTTCTCTATGCATTGCTTGAGGATCCTGAGAAAAGATTAGGGGAGCTTATAGAATGGACTAATAATCGTCAAGAGTTGGAATTTCATCTTCTCGACCCTGAAGCAATCGCCATATGGTGGGGGAAACATAAAACACAGAGCAAACATGACACCTGAGCGTCTTAGTCAATCTCTTCGCTATTATTCTGACAGAGGGATCTTTGAAAAAGATGGGAGGCGAACGATATCTCTACAGATTCTGCGTCGATCCAGAAGACATGTACAAACATATTGGAAACTCTGACAGTCGTCCAGTTCTTAAACCAATGCCCTATACCAGTCTCGAAGTGAATGCATCTATTTTAGCTAACGGACAACGACTAAAGAATGTGTTTATCAATATTTTAATCTTACTGAAACTTTGCATTGTTTTTTCTCCAGTTTAAAATTTCATTTTTATACTATTATCTATTATTATTAATATAATTTGGAGCCTATAATAATTATGTTAAGTGATGATCTGTGCCTGTCAATATACAGTTGTTATATGCGAATAGATTGTCGGGCTTTTTCGAGGATTTCTTTTCTAATACGTGGATAATTTGGGATAGTTCTCGAGCACTTCATGACAGACGTCAATACATGATAAATAAAGACGACTTTTTAAAAGATTGAAAGCCAAACGATATCCTGTAAGAGAAAGAGGAGGAGATAAGAAATGTAGCCATGTCTGGTGTGGCAAATGTTTTCACTTAGATTGTTAAGATTAGAGAAGATAGTTTAATAACTGAAGTGTTATTTATTGTGTAACGCCATCTTACCCACTGCTGGGTTGGTCATGTGACCACTTAGCCAGGCACTTCTATAATGGTTAACAGCATCACCATAAGCTTGTTTCCTTCTCATCTATAAATCCAAGATATTCATATGCTTTGCTACATGACTAGTAATAAAGAAATAAATATGATGCAAACATTTTATTTATGGGTCTACCTTGTTGAATTGTAAACACTTCTTGAGTTGTTCAACAGCAAGATCATGCTTTCCAGTCTTGTGTGGGTGAGAGTAGGAATGAGAAAGAGAGAGAGTGAAATAGGAGGAAGAGGGAGATACATTTAATATTACACTACTCACTTACTTGAATGTACAGATCAGCTAACAAAAATCCATCCCTTCTCTAATTCATCAGCATATTGAGCAAACCAAGGGGTCTTCCATAGTTGTTTAAGATGATTACGAGCTCGTGGAACTTGTTTGAGAATCAGATAAGCTACTGCCATCCCAACAAGCGAGGGAAATACTCTCGCGCTAATAGGAGAATATAACTATTGGATGCAAATATGGAGGGTACTTTGTGCTTACATCATGGGGAGGCATTTCAGTGAAATTAGCTAGTGCTTTCTCAACATTTTGTTTAGCACGTGTCACCATTAATATAATTCTCCATAACTTTCACTTTCAAACTGCTAGCTGGCGTACTAGGATGAATGTCCTAATAAGATAATGTTCTAATATAGCTCTCTTAAGGAGGTGGGGCTCACTCTTAGCAATTTCTCAGCTATATTAGCAGCCACTATTTCATAATCCAGTTTCTCTGATGCGCTTCCACCAGTACTATAACAAGAATGGGTGGAGTCATTTAATAGTTAATTCATAGTAATAGTTAGTATTACCTGATATCTGAATCGGAGCCTTTCAAACTTTCAGCACCTAATGTGGGTGTGGTCAGAAATTAATTAATCAATAGGTGTGGTCTTACCTAGAACATCATCGAAATTTAAAGAAATTTCTACCATATTAAAACCTGCTTTCTCTCCCCTATAAAACATTGTATTTTCATGTACAGACACACATCATGTAGACATACCAATCAGAATCTCGTCTAGCACGATTAAAAATAATAATGCTTTAATCTGAGTCCTCCTTTATACCTCCAGACCACATGGACAATCACACAATCATCATATGACAAGTATTATTCACCGATGGTAGAGTCCTTTACAGTAATTCAGTCCAGCTTCATAACCAAAACGTGCAGTATGATCCTCAGACTGGACAATAAAAAAAATTATCACTGAGAGTCTAGTAAAATTAGAATTACCAATTTTAAATAACTCTCTGCTTTCTCTAAATTTCCCGCTCTTCTTAATAAATCAATTAAACGAGTCAATCCTTTCATAATAGGCTAAAGTTAATAATAATTATAACTAAGTGGGTGTGGTTAGCTCATTTACTTGGTTTTCTTTTCAAGAGTTCCTCCAAAGTTTTTCACGGGATCATCAATTTTTTCCTTTAACAATGACAATTCAGCCAAAATCTGTGGAAAACAATTTACATAACAAGCAAATAATATCTTGTCCTACAGGCCTAGTACAAAATTGAAGGTTATCATAAATCAAAATTTACTTGAATCTAAAGAACTCTTTGAAATTTTAACTAATGTCCAATAGTCTATAATCCTACTATGACTGTACTACTGACTGTACATGACTGTACTATGACTGTACTATGACTGTACCAGTGACTGTAACTATGACATGCTGTACATGTATACATCTAACTGTTGTATACCAATATATATTACATGGATATGTTGTATATCTCCTGACTAAGGGTTGACTTACTCCAGTAGCGACATCGTTGTCAGAGTCGGTTTTCTTAAGAGAGTCATACATTCTTGTTCACATTCTTCTAACCGGCCACAAGACATGTACCAATGTGCTAGTGACTCTCGAAACTAAATACTAGTAAGAGTGTATAAGACAACCACACCTACCATTGTATTTTCAGGACAAGATTTCCGCTTCCCCTCTTTATAGTATGGTCAGCTTTAGAGGAATTTTGGGGGTCACCCCTACTAATTTCATCTGCTAATTGGTGTAATAAGCTAGAGACATAACACAGATTAAAAAGAGACTGGGGCTTGACTTACGTTGACAATAATTCTTTTTCTTCGCTGTACAGCATCAGGTTCTTCGGACAGATACTCTTTTCAAAATTTTGGCTTGAATGCCACGCTCTCTCTCAAGTACACCTAATTACATCATCAAGACGTTTAGTTTTTTTTACGATACAATTTAGTGAGCAATTGACAATAACGACATTATCTCTCATGGAATGGATATTATCATCTTCTCCTAAAAAAGAATATATCATTCCTGTTTGTCCATTTGTCCATCCATTCATCCATTTTCCATCCATCTATCAATTCTTCATCATCTATCCACTGATTCTGACCACGTCTTCTTTTATCCAAGGCCAATGACAAAAATACGTTCTGCCTGATCAAATCTATTTAATTTCATATAAAGTAATGCCAAATCACATCGTAGTCTAGGATGATCGATTGACTTGAGAGATGCTTTCATAATAACTTACAGCCTAGTTAAAATGAACACAACTTTGAAAGTCTACTAAATATTTTAAAGAATTCCTGACCTTATTATAGTTTGTGTGTTCTGATGTAAATTGTCCTACTTTACTAGCTAACACGCCATCGGTTGGATTTTTTTTCAAAGCTTTTTTCGTAGATCAGCAGAGCTTGTTCAGGCTACACGGTACACTTAATTATTATCTCTATCTTTATAACAATACCTCTTCTATATCATTAGGCATCTCCCAATAGGAGAGCAGTAGGTGGTCCAGGTAGTTTGTCAGCCAACTCTTGATAACATTGAATATATTTTTGTTTATTCCTTTGATGTATAAGGTATATTTCAGCCATATGTTCCATAGCTTGGATATAATATCTTTAAAGTAGGCGTGGTTAATATCAAACTCCACCCACTAACACTATTTCTTTACATTTTTATCTTCTGTTACTTTACGAAGCATTGCTATAGCTTCTGTACTGTTCCTCCCCTCGATTCAGTAAAAAACTCAGCATTTGCTATATTAACTCTAAAATAAAGCACAATTACCTTATTTGGAAGACTACTAAGTGTCTCCTAACCTTGCTTCTTCAGTGTACCAGTGAACTCATTGACACAATCTTGCATTATTTTGTAGCTTCGTGTCTTGTTCTTGTTGATTGTGCGAGGGACTTAGCAAGAGAAAAGATGACCACTGACCCATTGACCAGCCAGTAGGAGGTGGAAGTAGGTCACCTATAGTACACAGAATCACTCATACTAATACTCAAACTCTGATACTGACACAGTATAGTACATACTAATTTTCAACACTCATACTTTCATACTCTGAACACAGGAATGAAATTATTGCTAGTACAATATAATGACTGACTGACCTGGTGATGATTTTTTAAAGAGATAATGCTAATTGGAATGTTTTATACACTCCTTTTCAAGTCCACTACTGATAAATTGTTGTTGTCCTTTAACAAGTTGATATAAAGGATACTGTTTGAACCTATACAATGAGAACAAAACCAGTAAAGCTTCTCTCTAGAGGACACTTTGTGAGGGACTATGTAGACTATCATCAGTTTAGATGTCTTCTAAGCTAATTATATTAGAGTTGTAAACAAAGGAGTGTCCTGACTGTTCTCTGTAAGGGTTTTGTTATATGTTTAGTTCATTCACCTCAAAATTGGTTGCTTAAAGCACTCTCTAATGTCTTGATCACATTGTTTATATCTGCCACGTTGAAGATGTACGAGTGCTTGTAATATAAGTGCTTCAATAACACAATAACCCACCTATCAACATCATTGTGGCCATTGACAGAGCAGAGTCAGGATCACCTCGACAAATGATAATCAAACCAGTTATTCAAAAACCTGTTTTAGTCAAACCTGATATGTATTTGACACGAGCTAATAGCAATCGGCATGAAGAAGACCAGGTGCTGAGTAGCTAGAGGTCTATAGCAGTTCCTATATCACGTATTAACGTCCAAGGATTGTCTCATAAATGTGAAGGCTGGTAGAATATTATGTCATCAACTGTACGTATATTGTACTTACTTCACTTGGTGCATATTCAGCAATATTGAACCATGCTCAAATTTTAAACTCAGGATTGAGGAGATAGAAATATTCCAAACCAATGGATTCCCTAAGGAAAGGAATTAATAGCAGTTAAAATAGTAACCACACCCACACACATACAAGTACCTTGATCCGAGTCAAAGTGCATTTTAACAGCTTCATTGATGAGTTTGATAACCCGAGCTGGATCCTTGCCTTTCTGATGAGTTTTGTCAGAGCATCAAGGGTAGAGCAAGTCCTAATTAAGAATGTGTTATGAGGTATAATTAGATTCAACTAGTCAATCAGTATATTACACAGAAACTAGGTTCTTGAAATTCAAGAACCATATTATGGGTTTAAAGACTTGCAACTCATTTAAAATTCTGCCTGCTGCTTCAGACTTTAGTCTTGATCAATTTCAAGTACAGAACCACAACCCAACAATGCTGACATG
>NW_024534182.1:0-39364 GCF_016097555.1 Gigantopelta aegis
GGGGCGTCGTCTGCTGTGTCGATGTTCCAGTAGAAGTCGATCCACTGTACTTTCTGACAGCATCAATAGGCCTCTTTTTCATTTTTTCTTTGTAATTAATTGTATTTCAAAAAATAGAAAACTGGTCTTTTTACACCGAATGTACACATACAATATGTTATACCAGAGTATATGCATGCTTTTTTATAGGTTAAAAAACATTCTTTAGATAGTTAGTGCCTATGCCAAAAAATGAGGAGTGTTAAAAATTATTAATAAACGTATAATGTACTATTGTATATAATACTGTTGCAGACGCGTGAGCCCACCACAAAGGGTCATTATTATTAGGGCGCGACGGAAGGGAGGTACACGTGGTACCTGTATCGACCTTTGCATGGGAGACGAAACCAAGCGAAAAAATCCAAAATGGAGAAAGGATGATCTGTCAGAGGGTATCTTATATGGGATGGTAACCCATTACTTGACATTTCAGCTGATTGCCATCTTCTTATTTAGATCAGTACGGACTAAAGCATAATGATGCAAATTTTAGCTGAACCCAATCATCTCGCCATCTCCCAATTTATAAGGAATTAATTGAGAAATATCAGCCCGTACAATACATTGCAGGTGGTGCAAACACAAAACTCCATTCGTGTGGCTCCATGGATGTTACAACGCAGACATGCTACCAGTTATATAGGATGTATTGGAAAGGATGAGTTTGGTGTTCAACTTCGGCAACAAGCTATAAAAGATGGTGTAATGTGTGCAGTATCTTGAAAACACAGAACACACCGACTGGAACATGTGCTTGTCTAATCACTGAAAAGGTACGTTCTCGTCGTTGCCAATTTGGGTGCTGCCAACCATTACAAGAAAGACCACTTGATGCAACCTAAAAAATTGGCATTGGTTGAGAAGGCGGGTTTGCTTATATTGGCGGTTTCTTTTTGACTGTGTCTCTTGACTCCATTTTAGAAGTTGGAAAGCATTGTGCCGAAACTAACAAGTATTACATGATGAATCTATCAGCTCCATTTAGACCCTTAGCTTTTAAAGATCCATTAATGGAAGCAATGCCTTACATCGATATTCTCTTTGGCAATGAAGCCGAGGCAGATGCTCTCTCAAAGTCTCTGAGCCTTGGAGTAACAGACATTAAAGAAATAGCACTAGCAGTTGCTAAATCCCCTAAAGTCAACCAGAGTCGTCAACGCATCGTTATTTTCACCACAAGGACCCAATCCCATTCTCCTATGCAAGGATGGCAAAGTCACCGAGTTTGAAATCAATGAAAATCACTGAGAGGAGATTGTGTGATACTAATGGTGCTGGTGATGATGGCATGGGTTGGAGGTTTTCTCTCTCTCACTGGTTCAAGGGAAATCTATGAAGAATGTATTCGAGGAGGTAATTACGCAGCTAATGTGGTTATAAAGAGATCTGGTTGTACGTACCCTGAGAAACCAGACTTTAATTAAATAGAGTTTGTGGTATTGGTTTTAAACAAACCAAGTATTATTTAAGTGATATTCAATAAGTAAATAATAAGTATTATTAGTTTTTTCATTATTATTAATTTTTGATCAATAATTTGATTGTGGTGGTGTTATTATTGTAACATGAATTATTTTTTGTTAAAGAAATAGATCTAAATAAAATTTAGATGATTATGAGGTACTGAACTTTATAAGAATTGAAATGTTTTAGAAAAAATCAATATTTTTCCTCTTGTCGTAACAAGCTTCATAGCTTCTTTATATGAAAGAACTTTTGGTTGTGTGCTGGTATAAACTGTTAAAGAAAAATGGGAAAAATGAAGTAGTACTAGTTTATATTTGAAACAAAGTTACTACATTATGGTATATAGTCACAATAAATACAGTTAATTAGTTCTGAATATCATCACCTGTTTTGTATCATCAACACTTTTATAATGATAATTTGGTGAATTTCCAGAAAGAATAGATTCTGAAAGACAACGAGATTGTTCAATTAAAGTCTTTGTTAAAATTGAGTTGTGATTCATGAGATCATGAAGTGCAATCATTGCTGAGAATATGCTGTAACAGCTAGAGAGAGAGAAAGAGAGAGAGAGAGAGAAGAGAGAGAGAGAGATGAGAGAGAAGAGAGGAGGAGAAAGAGAGAGAGAAGGAGATGGAGAGAGAGAGAAGGAGAGAGAGAGAGAGAGAGAGAGAGAGGAGGAGAGAGAGGAGAGAAAGAAGAGACGTGGAGAGATGAAACGTGTGCAGTAATACATGTATGTTTTCATGGACATAAATTAGGAAAATAAGAATCTGTAGGAGAGAACATTTCAATTACTTCCCACAAAACAAAAACTAGAGTAACATTCCTTTGATGGCACTTAAATACACTACTAATTCATAACATCTCCATTTATAGCTCAAACTTGAATACAATATACATAATATTATTAACTTCAAAAGAATTTCAACAAATCCTACTACACACATAGACACATATGTACTACAGTGGATCATTAGACAACTAGTCAGTAGGAGTATATATGGTAATAATAACAACACATGACAGGAAATCAATCAAGAGTAAAGTAACCAGCACGTTTATCTACTATAAACAAGATCACTTTTGTAAAGGGAAATTTATAACATGTAAATCAATTTCCTTTTGGAAGTCATTTTGAACCAAGTAAGGTAGTAGCATAATTATAAGATGATTAAAAAGGGACATGTATATCTGAATGACATATTCACAGGATGTCTTACATATATTGTATCTAGTATAGTATTGAGTGGGACATCCTAGTAAGGATCATATAACAGATATAAGGATTTTTTTGTATTACCATATTGGTAATAGAACGGTTTGGTTACAAGTGGACATAATATTTTAATGACAAACTTAGACATAATGATATTGAGGACACCTTATAAAGTATACATTGATATATCATGAAGTGCATAAATAGGTAACATTATCATGTTCTAAATTGACTTACCTTCTAAAGCGTCTCCATTAATTACATGAGGTAATAAAGGGTGGAGTCAAGATATTGAAGATTATAATAAGGGACTCTATGTTGCTGAGGTTGTGGAAAATCTTGGCTTATTGGGTCTGTTTGAGTTGCAGTATTCCTTCTTAAGTGACCGCATTGGGTTGCCGTGGTGATGAATGGGTTTGGCTAAAAAATTCTGGCATATACAAACAATATTAACAATAGAGGACATGTTAAACAATTAGTTAGTTACCTTGTGATTTTGTTTCATCATTGTCATCATCTAGTGATTCATTGTCTTCTTCTGTCGAATCCTCTGATTCTTATCTTCATCGACTTCTTCAAAATCATCCATACTATATTCTATCTCTTCTTCAAGTTCACTTGCCTCGCTATCAGTCTCATCTGAATGATGTCGCAATGACAACACTGGGATTCCCCTAAATTACTAATAATAGATTCGTTGACGCTGACATCATTTGATGACAGGAGTTCATCCACTGTAAATACATGAGTCATGTGACCTGCCTTTGTATCAGAAATTCTTTATCTATGTCTGAAATGTTATCTAATGTTTTTGATGAATTGCTATCATTTGATTGGTCACTTTGTTGGAATTTTTTTGGTAGATTTTGGTATGGCTTCTAGTTCATCAATTGTATAGACATTGTTTTGTAATATATTAAAATCACTATCAGTATCATCATCAGAGTCATATGACGCATTAATCCATGAATCGTCATTTCTAATAATTTCTTCACTGTTATCATTAACTCTAGGTATATACGCTTTCCTCTTTGTCAAAGGATGTTTATCCTTATTACTAAAACGAGTATTACTGGTAGATGAAGTAGGACTACTTAGTTGAGATGACATATCACCTTCGACTATTTTAATCTTACTTACTGAGGTATTTGTTCTATCACTCGTTATACTAACACTGTCAAAACTATCCTCCTGATTGTCATGTGATTTTCCTCCTGCTCTATGAACTCTCGAGACATTCCTTTCTATATCATTTGTCGGTTTATGAGGAAGAGTGGGAAGGAGTTGGGTTTGACGATGAGGTTTTTCAGCCATTGTTGGGTGGAACTTTGCCTGGTAGTTGTAGAGGATTTTAATTTTGTCGCAAGTGAACCTCTCACTGCTTGTAAATAAGATTCAAGGCCACCTTCCATAAAATCTCCTATGTATCTCCTTCCCACATTCAAATTGGGTGTGTCGTGTGCGTCAATTAGAATGGAATAGTAAACTAATTTTCATAATTGCAATAATTATTAATATTATAATTAATGAATTCTTATAATACGGATAGTACGTTAAACTATTTTGCAGTTCTGTGCACAAGCTCTATAAAACGCCAGTCACGTCATCTCTAAACAAACAGACCTCTTCCTCCAGCTGAAGATGTCTGCCATTTTCTGTGGTTGTTGTGGTGCTTGCTCTCAAGAGAAAGAAGGAAAAGGTCAGACCTATAAGTTTCAGGGGAACAAAATAATGCATTCCTTTATACAATAAGAATATACTCTCCAAAAAGGCAGGGGATTATTTGTTATTGATATTGTACCAATGTTATTATTCCAATGTGTGTAGTACATACTTATAATAATATATAATATTTTGAATATAATAACCTCTTCAATAGAGCCCAGGGGATAGATAATATATAATATAATATTATAACCTTTAATTTATTAGTTAGTTAAACTTTAATGATATGATAGGAGATTAGAGTTTTTCTGTTATGCTTTCTCAAATCTCTAGTCTATTTTGAGGGGCAGCAATTTTCATAGTCTCCATTGTATTCATAGTTTGTTAAATGATTCATAATTCCTCTTATATGAATTTGTTATTAAATATATGATCACATAACGCGTGAAACTCGGAGTAAGAGCAACATAGCGAGAGCTCTGTTTTTTGTCCTTTAATTCTGTTCTAACAATAGTTATAATAATAATTGTTTGTTATACTAATAAAATTAACAGAAAGGAAAAACAAAATTATTTTTCTATTTAATTTATTTCATTGTATTCTATTGTCGTTCACTGGTTTGGGAAGTGATGAGGAAATTGAAATGGAAACATTATAAAGATGATAGGACTAATAATTCAATTTACTTTATAGAACCAGATAAATATATGGCTGTTCTGAGGATATAAAAGTTTTGGACTATAATTTCAGTCATAATAATTATTAAATATTTATAAACATGTACCTGTAGAAATGTCAATAAATATATCAAGTTGTAATACATATTTACTAGTACAGGTTGTAGGTGAAGATAAAGCTAACGAGTATAGGACTATCTAAGTTAGGTGCTAAAAGGTGCTATTCGGCGTTAAAAAAACCTCAAAACACACCTTGACATGTGATGATTATAATAAAGTTGTTTTCTCACCTCATTTTAGTAGCAATGACAAAATGTGTTATTTAACATCTATAGTTGTTTATATAACATAATTATAGTAGCTTTTGTCTAAACACGTCTGTGAATATTATTTTAACATTTGCTTGCTAGCTTGCATATTGAGATGTCTCTTTGTAAAAACAAGTTCAGCTGAAACACTAACATCATTGATTGTTTCATAACACACATATACAGTTGAATAACATATACTAACTAGACAGTTGAATAACATATACATATTTAGACAGTTGAAATAACATATATATAACTAGACAGTGAATAACTTAAAATTATATCATGTTTATTAGTTAAATGTAGTTAATTGTTGCTTATAGCAGTCAGTAGCTTCCTTGTAATCAATGCAGCTGGATGTGTGCTACATTATCAGTGTTATTTGAGAATCACTGGTAATTATATAAATGTATAAATTAATTTATTGTACTAATAATTACAGCTGCTGTGATAAATGCTGTGTTCTGTTTATTTGTAGATTCTGTTAATTATAATATTCATGTTCATAATACAGTTTTATAGATAATAGATTTTCTATGTGTAATAGATGTTTCAGACAACTATTTACACTTCCTTCTGTCTGCAGTCTAAATTTACTATTGAAAATTTGTGAACCAGAGAGAGGATATCTTTTCTTTGTTTAACATTTGATCTTGAGCACAGCCCCCTTCACAGCATAATCTAATCTCTAGTACATGATACATGATCTTGTACATTCTTACATCATTGAATGACAATATAATGTGTAAATATCTTCTCTTCTGATATAGAAAGACCCTACTACTCCAGATTTCAAAGGACCCATTCGTGGAAAAAGCAGGTGATTTACAACAATGATGTTTATATTTCAAGTAACATTGTAATTACATTTTGAATGTCCAAAAATGTGTATGTGTGTAACATTAATACTGAAAGTAAAGTAGAAATGATAATGAAACAATATATGGATTCTTGTCTTTTTTTGTATGATAGAATTATATATGAAGCATATAAGTATGTAACTTAATGACTAAAAGCATCTTCTAGTCCCATACTAATCCTTTGATATAGTATTCAACACATTATTAAGGAGATCTCTGTATAAGGATGGTCTCCAAGGTGCCAAATTGTTCTCTATAATACAAATCTTTCAAATTTGTTATTAAATATTTTTGCAGCTGTTTGTTTGTACATTACTAAATTATAATTGTATTTATAGAAGCAGAATACAATGAAACTTCTTTCTACTTTGGGACCTTATAATTGTCTTTAGTATAAGTGAATAATACATTAGAACATATGTCCCTAATATAGAGTATATAGAGATAGTCTAAGATAGTTGCCACGGTAAATGTGGTTTAATTTGGCTGCAATGATATTGTTATTAGGGGTGTTTTACTCACAACACAAAGTGTCAATGGTTTACTAACAAGTCTATCACCTTACAAGTAACATGTTAAGGTATTCACAACTTCCTTAAAAGGACAATACACAATATATAATGTCCATGTTTTCCTGTAAAATATATGTTTTCTTGTAAACCAAATACATAATTTACATGATCATGTAAATATTTACAGAGTAGTAGAAGCCATTACTCATTCTCTTTCTTCTTTAGACGCCCAAAGGACCTCCTTTGTCTGGGTTTGTTTTTGGCTTTCATTGTGGGCATGCTAGCTATTGGAGTATATTGTGAGTTCCCCTCTGATATCATGTGATATACCAGCTGTTGTCTTCTTTAGCCTGGGTTAAAGGTAAGCCCCAACGATTGTTGTATCCAGTGGACTCCAAAGGAAGATTGTGTGGGAAAAGACGATGAAGTGAAGTGAGTGGATTTGTCTGTCAGATATCCTACTTCCATCCATACATCCCTCCATTAGAGACACGCCATTTCTTCTTTTCTTCGACTGGACCAAATGCGTTCGTATTGTAGCCTTCTCAGACCTAATCACTGGTAATGTTGAAGCTAGTGACTTCTTCTCCTGCTCCACACAACAGGTAATAATTAGTTTATTCTGTTACATGTAATTCTCATACGTGTAGGTTTGTGTCACTGCCTGTCCGACAGAGAATGAAGTTGGACTGCGTGCTAATCCTATTTGTGTTGATGGAATTGATACTAGTCAATTTAATATCTTAAATAATGTCTCTATATTGGACACAGTAGAAGCCACGGCAGCTGCTGCTGTGAGTACTAGAATCTACATGCAAATAAATTATATTTTTGCTCTCTCTTTCATACTTTCATATCCCAACACACACACACACACACACACCACGCATGCACACAGACCCTTGTTCAACTTATTATTGAAGAAAAGTGTGCCCCATATTACATTAGCAGTGAAAGTCGTAAGTATTAATAATTTCTTACATATGTAACATCTTATTGTAATCTCTCTCGTGTACAGTTGCAAATCGCTGTATTCCCACATTTGCTCAGCTTGATTCAATCATAGATTTAACTAATGTCACTTCTTTTAATGAATCTCAAGTCCCAGATCTCAGCTCTCTCATTTTTGAGTTAACACTCTCCGATATTCTCAGTGGAACTTTGTAAGAAAGCCATCACTTGTCCTTCACTCTCTCTCTCTCTCTCTCTCCTCTCTCTCTCTCTCTCATTAAGGACACAAGCTATCTCCTTAATGCTCAAGTGCTTATTTATGGAGTTCTTCAAGACTTGGAGGTAGTTTGGCCAGCCATTCTCATGTGAGATATGAAAATGAAGACATTTCTATACATAACTATAACTCTATGTACTAATAACATTCCATAATAATTAAAAATAATAATATATATTTTGTTGTACACAGTGGTGCTGGTATAACATTACTTGTCTGTTATCTCTATGTGGTTTTTTATGAGGTGAGGTCTTTGTAATGTACCTATCTTCTTGTCTCCCATCTCTTATTTATTCATTAGTCCATACATTCATCTATTCATCCATAATTTGATTCATTCAACCATTTGTATATACATCTGTCCATTCGTCTATCATTTGTCAATTCAATATTGTAAAACAACTCTTTGATCTTCTTATACAGATATTTTTGCTGGTGTGGTTATTGGAGTTAGTATAATACTAGGACTGTTATTGATAGCTGCCAGTAAGTCTATTCACAGCTGCTAACATTCCCAGTTCCCAGTTAACTCAATACCCATACTTTTATTATTTATACTCAATGTCCACATTCCCAATTCTCAATAATTCAATACCCATACTTCTATTATTTATACTCAATGTCCAATTCCAAGTTCTCAATAATTCAATACCCATACTTTCTATTATTTATACTCAATTCCAATTCCA
Source organism: Gigantopelta aegis (assembly GCF_016097555.1). Lineage (NCBI taxonomy): Eukaryota > Metazoa > Mollusca > Gastropoda > Neomphalida > Peltospiridae > Gigantopelta > Gigantopelta aegis. The sequence continues at coordinate 8,671 of NW_024534182.1, forward strand.
AGTTTCTCAATAATTCATACCCATTCTCTCTATTACTTTTTAGTCACTGGGTTTCTCATATTTCCAGTATTACTGTTTTGTATCTGGAAGTGTTCAATATACCAAGCTTTGCCTCTGTCTAGTCAATACATCTGTAGTTATTGATTTTCTCAAACACATCGGAATCATTTGCAGCTGCTGGTTGCCAATTTACTAATCCACTTCGTGATTTCTTTGCATCTAATGCGCCTTGGTATGAATATCAGAAGGAAACATGGCTTAGTTATTGGTAAGTAATATGGCTACTTTCTTGAATGATTTAATTGTCATTATATAGTCTTGTCTATTCATTTATCTGTTCATCTATCTATTATAGGTATTGTTGGCACATTTGTCTTACTGATAATGATCTTTTTTGTTGATCCTGTTTGCTAAGAAGATAGCTATATCAGTCGCCATTATTAATGGAAGCCAGCAAGTCAGTTAGAGACACCATGCCAGCTACTAAATGACCATTTATCATACTAATAAATTAGTACATATTATTTTTTTTCTTTCTATTCTCTTCAGGGCTATAGGTTATATACCTGGTGTTGTTTTTCTATCCCCATATTGACGTGGTTATTTATTGTCATAACAGTGGGATATTGGGCTGTTACAGCAGTGTATCCTAACATAATGTAATTGTGTTATTGTTGTATTGTATATATATACTAAATTATACTACAATATATATTATTGTGTTTATACTTATAATTGTATTGTATTATATAGTACTGTGTTGAATTAATATTATACTACTATTAATTGTAATGTATTAAATAAATACCTTCAGATGTTCTTACTTTCCTCTAATACAAAGAACATGTTCACCTAATAGGTATTGTGGTTATTGGGTATTCCATTTAAAAAACTCATGAAGAAGACCAACCATGCTATAGTTAAGTCAGTATGGCCTCATTACTTTAGCATTGACCACTGTATAGATAGAATGTCAGCATAGTCTTGTTGGTCTAGCATTGACAAAGAATAGATAGTTCATGTTGACTAGTGTTAATGTCATCATGTCTGATATTTTGACCACCAGCAAAGAAGGTCTAGTCTTATACTTGTCACTGTTATATGAGTCTTTAACATACACTCTATATTTGGTATATAGTTTTTTCTACACAGCATCTGAACAGAGCTTGTCATTAACCAGAAAATGATAGTATACTAACATTACTTCTGCTGAGGGGGTCTCGTACATTGCTGGCACAGTCTGCACATTAGATGTGAGTTAAAACATTGACTGGGAATACAAAATAGCAATAAATGTGTTGAAGTTATATTTATTAAATCTAGCAACTATAGAAATTTGCTTTTTGATTGGAATTTCTTCTTATTAATATAGACATTCAATGGTGACCGTGGTGATAATAATACTCTGTTAATATTTGACGTTAATAGTAACAAAAACCTCACCGTCTCTTGTATGTTTTAATCGATTCTTTACATCAAAGTAAGTCATTATTAACACAAACTACTGCAAACACATGCATGTGTACTCTCTCTCTCTCTCTCTCTCTCTCTCTCTCTCTCTCTCTCCCCTCTCCTCTCTCTCTCTCTCTCCTCTCTCATTTGCTACTTTATCTTCAACGTATATATGATATTTGGTCTCCTTTTGGGTTTCTAATTATATAATTGCTCTCGGTGAGTGTACTATTGCTGGAGCATTTGCTTCCTATATTGGGCCTGGAACAAACGGAAAGATATTCCATTACTTACTACTGGAGCAGCCTTTTGTAGAGCTGTGCTGTAAGAGAGAGAAGAGGATGGATGGACAGACATGTGAATTGAAGGACATATTATAGCCTGAGGAATGGATGATGAATGGACTGACAAACTATTTTATACATCATTAAATTACCTTATACTATACACAACAATACATCTGTTGTTTACTTTATATATTGTGCAGATTCCATACTGGATCATTGGCATTTGGAGCTTTGATTATAGCAATAATTCAACTAATACGTATCATATTGGCTTTATATTCAAAAGAAATTAAAGAAAAATGAAAGAGAGCAAGATAGCTCATGCTGCTATTCTTACCTGTATGCAATGCTGTTTCTATTTATTGGAGAAAGTTTTTCAATAAATACATCAACCGTCAAAGCTTATATTGAGATTGCGATTTACGGTATGATTTCTGTACTGGTGCCTGTAAAAGAGCCGTTAAACTTATTCTCAGGAATATTATCACGTAAGTCTTTTTTAATCTTCCTTTTTTTTAGCAAAAATTATTATTTGTCTCCAGTACAGCTATTAAGGACAGAATTGTTGGTCTATTATTGGTTTATGGGTAAATGGTGGTATAGTCGCATAAATGACTGTCATTGGGTATTTGGGGATTTGCACAGTATGAAGAATAGGGACGAGCAATCTGGCAGAGAGAAACATTCAACTACTATCTTGCTGGAACCTCCATTGTAAGCCATCTCTCTCTCTCGTCTCTCTCTTCTCTCTCTCTCTCTCCTCTCTCTCTCTCTTCTCTCTCTCTCTCTCTCTCTCTCTCTCTTTAACTCGTTTTTCTAATAGATCTAATGGTCCTGGCATATCTGATAGCATCCGGATTCATGTCAGTCTATCACATGGGAGTAGATACAATCTTCATTTGTGCTTGTAAGCTCTATTACTTTATTTGTCTCTATCTATCCTGCATGTTGATCCAATCCATCATTTAACATTCATCTCCTATATTTAAACAATTTCATTCGTCCATTAACAATTTCATTTGTCCATTTCTAGTGGAAGACTCAGGAAAGTAAACAAATGGTTTTGACCAGCCATATTTTATGAGTAACAATCTCCAGAAACTCATGGGAGTTCATAATCGTGTCAAGAAAGAGGATGGAAACAGATTGGTGAAGGAGAATACTAATGCAAGATCTCGAAAAATAATAAATAAAAGACAATTAAAGCTAAAAAAGAACTGAATTAATTAATTAAGTCACAATCTGATAATTAGAAATATATAGGTATATGTGGTTTTTTCTGATGTAGGTTATTGTTTGAATATAGGTTTTATTAATTCTAGAAATATACATAATGTTATTGGCTGCGTATATGTAAAACTTGTTGTCTTTTCAATTAATGCATCCTTTTCAAGTGCAGTACAGCAAAAATAGTGGTCTCATTCTCACACTCCCTTATGGAAGAAGTCTAGAAATGAGGACTACAAAATATCTAATATAGTATGGGGACGAGGACTACAAATGTCATGAACGTCGAGGAATAATATCTAGACTCCATACCAGTAGTCATTGTGCATGTACAACATTAGTTCTATGTCAAATGTTATGTTGTAAATATATGGATTAGGGTTGTGTTGTTTCTGTATTGTTACAGGTGAAACTGTTTGCGATATGTCTGAGAAAAGGGGTTTTTATAGCGTCTGAGATCTTTGTGGACGAGGTAGAGATGGTAGAGGACATGTGACTAATTAATTTTGACTCTGTTGACTATTCTGAAGGTAGGTAATATACATGTACATGTACATCCTTATATTGCGTAGTTTTAAAGGGTAAGGAAGAGGAAAGAGGTAGCAGTCACCACCCTCTCATACACACAGATCTTTCCGCCCACCAGGGTACAACTACCTTATGAAAAGTAACACAACATGAGAGGTAAACATATATATCTTTTATTATAATTATATGAAATATATTATTATGCTATCTTTGTTATTTTACAAAAACTGTTACAACTTGATCCATTGAAAAGCTCCCTAGAGATCACACATGCAGTCCAACCAACTATAGTCAATAATGGTCCTCAACTCTTCCCGATTCCACAACTATCACATTCTCCCTCCTACTGATTTCCCTTCTCGTGAGGAAGAAGTTACCATCTTTGACTCATCACTATACAAAACCATGTAGAAACCTTTAAAACTGCCACCTCAACTAGCTACTACACTAGAAACACATGTAGGACAATTAGATCTACTAACCACAAGTAAGAGTACATACTTTAATATTAGGCCATAGTCTACCATATAACAGAGTTAGTTTGAGGTAAGAACCTCTGCATTGTAAAGATAGTTGGTTGTAGTTCTATTACATTATAAACTATATCAATACTGTTGGTAAGTAGGTCTGAAGGTGTCCAATTTTGTGTTAGTGTTTTTGTTTATTATTAATTGAGCTTTTGTTGTATACATATTTATTAAAGAGAGTAGTTTAGTATTACTATTGTACCTAAAGTAAACTATAACTTGTCTCCTTGTAGGACCGTATCAATCCTTGAACAAAGACTAACATGACCAAAAAATAAGTATAAAGAATAGCTCTGAAATCAACAGAGACTTACCCTTCAAATTCAAACCTAATGACTATAATCTTAACAAACTTTTATTACAAAGAATTAAAAAACGTCAACCTATTATTGTTATACTCTTTCATGTTGTATTATATCATACAGTATGTACTGCTTTTAATAATGCACTACTAATACTAGAGTAGTGGGCTGGTCCTAAACTCTAAGTATGCAAACCTGATGAACCCTAAACTTTTTAAACAAGTAATGAAACAAGGACTAAAAGCTGGAATAAAAACATCTTAAAAAAGACCACTAAACACTAGAGCTCCAGGTATTAAACTAAAAACGAAGCACTCAATTAAAAAAAAGATTGAAGCAGAAATAAAAAAGTAGTGAAAATCTCAATAGTCCAATCAAAGGTGTCCAGGGACCATTACTAATGAGCACATGTTGGGCTAGGCGGGGAAAATAACATTAGCACACTCCTAGTCAAGGAACAGCAAACGCTGCTGACCACCATATGGCGGGAAAAATCAAATGTCCATTAAAATTAAGGCGGGAAAATTTACACGGGGGAACATCAAAACACTTAATAGATTTTTAATTAATTATTAAAAAAAGATAATTAAAATGATTGTTTTTTTTGCGAAAAAAAAATACGCTAATGATAATTAATATCTTCTAAACCAATATATTATAATATCTTCTAAACCAAATTATTATAATAACATTTAATTGCAAATGTCTACTATTCAAGTACACCAATACAAAGAATTATGATCATAGTTGCTTAATAAAGAAGTTTGAGGTTTATTAACTTAACTCTAGAAAAAGTGTTGGTGATTAATTATTAAGTTTGACAAAATAAATATCTTTTGAAGAATTTCAATAAAAATGTTTTTTGAAGAATTTCAAAAAAATAGAAAAATTACAAAAATAGAATAAATACAATAAAAATAAAATAGAAAATACAAAAAAATAAAAAATAAAATAGAAAAAATACAAAAAAAAAAAGAAAAAATAAGATAGTCTCAGTAGTTGAAGAATCACCAAATCCATCCACAAGAGCCACCAAGAGTTCAGTCCATCCACAAGAGTCACCAAGAGTTCAGTCCATCCCCACAAGAGTCACCAAGAGTTCAGGTCCATCCACAAGAGTCACCAAGAATCCAGTCCATCCACCAAGAATCTAGTCCAGCCACAAGTGGAGAACATAGAGAGAGAAAGAAAAGAATAACAACTGGATTACTAAAGAATGGATGAAAAGTGGATGGATGGGATGGAGAGATAGCTCACCTTTTTCACCAGTGCTGCTCCTGCAGGGAAAGAAAGAGAGTAGGTATGAACTGATGGTGACAATGATGTGGATAGAGAGTGAAGAGAGACAGAGGAAGTGAAAAGGGACCACCAATCTACACACACACAGCACACACACACACGCACCCTAGAAGATCAGAGCTCCCCCCCGCCATCGGCGGCCTGAGATATTAAAAAAAAATTTTTTTAGGCCGCCGAGCGGCAGGAGGGAGATGATTTTTAGGGATTGTATGAGTGTGTGTATGGTGTATAGGTGAATAGCCCAAAAAAAAAAAATAAAAAATAAAAGAAGAGGAAAGAAGGCTTGAAGGAAGACAGGAAAGAGTCCATGACATGGAGAGCGACTCATCTCTTTACATCTAGAGAACATCAGAACAGTCAAAGAACATCAGAGAACAGTTAAAGAACATCTGAGAAACAGTCAAAGAACATCAGAGAACAGTCAAAGAAACATCAGAGACGAACAGTCAAAAGTTGAGTCCTGAAAGAGAGAATAAATCAATTAGTGAACTGACTTTACAAAAATTTAAAAAAAATTTAAAAATGAAAATAAAAAAGAAACAGAAAAAGATGACAAAACTGAAATGAAAAGATGATCCAGCGACGAGAGGGGCGAGTCGATCCAACGACGATGTAGAACATAGAGGGAGAGAAAGGAGAGTATTTGTAACAACTCTAAAAATGGACTAAAGATGGATGGAACGGATGGGAGACATAGCTCACCCTTTTTACTAAAAAGCTCGCAAAATGGAGTACCTTTAATACAACAAATGATCTGTCATGCTTCAATTTGACAACAAGTCATCCAAAAACTTGTGACAAAATTTCCCGCCAAATTTCAGGGCACTAACAAAGTGTGACCAACATAATTGATTTTTAATTGATCTGATTTAATTGATTAACCACTAATTAATAATCTACAAGGTTGTTACTGGAAAGAAATATTTGTAAGGAAATATCTTATATGATATAGGGTACAATATCTGTCAGAAACTGTCAAAATAGTAAGTTTAGTGGTCTCAAGTCATTATTTCAATAATAAAATAAAACGAGGCAGTATTATAATTTTAACCCTCTAAAGTACTCCATTACATCATGGATTTAGCTTGTTGTTCAATAATACGAGAAATATAATAATACGGTATTTGAGAAGTCCCTTATAAATCTACAGAGAGTGAGAGATATAACAAACTCATCAAATAATAACAGCTGTTGGTCTATACCTGAAGAGATTTTAGCATCTCTCATTAACTTCTCAACAGGATAACTCGCTATTGTAACCAGCACCACCAAAAATCTAAAAATAAAGAGAGAGAGAGAGAAGACTCTTAAGTAAATTTTAACTATTTGGTGAAGACACAAGTTGTTGTTTACAATCATAACAAACCTGGACAGCATCAGTAGTACATTTCATGACTACATCAGATGCAAGAGCTTTTGCTATAGAAGCATAATATGTGTTCCTTCTTCCTGATCTAACTCCCAAGCACTTCTGTAAGTACATAGTCTAGATGATTCAACACCAATAGCCATTTCAGCCAACATGAAGGCCACAGCTTGATGCTAGAGACAGGGAAGATAATATAAAGAAGTGTTAGAAAAGATAACAATTTAACAAGTTCACCTTCATCAAAGCTTCCCAAAGGTTTTGCCTTGTGAGAGCATATTTGTTGCTTCTTCTAATGCTCTTTGAGCTAATCCCACAGCACCAGCTGCAACCTAAAATACAAAAATGACATTAAAAGTATTTACTAATTCATTCCCTCGTACAAATGGACGTGTGAGGTCAAAAGCACCCATAGCACAAGGAAGCCTTTACCTGGTGCACCGACTACATTCTAGAAGAGGTGACTGGTAATGTATATATAAATAAAAAGACTGCCTTACTTTATTAGGAATTATAACATCTTCAAATGTTACACCTGCTGTATTAGAGGCTCTTTGACCCATGTTCCACTCCTAATGTAGTAAAACATAATAGTACATTTTAAATCTTAAAAATGGCTCTCGTTTTTTACCTTTTTTCCAGGTGTTATTCCTGGAGTATCACGATCAACAACAAATGCAGTAAATGCTTTATTGGTCTCCCTGCATTAGGATCAGATCGAGCTAACAGAAAAACCTTAACAATGAAAGACAAACATAAACAGAACATAGACAGACACAACAGGCACAGACAGACAGACAGACAGACAATGGGCACAGACAAAAACAGATGGCTTACCAAATTTGCTTCTCCACCATTAGTTATCCACATCTTAGAACCATTAATAACCCACTATAAAGTGACAACAAAATAAAACATTTTCAACAAAATGACATACATACCTCATCGCCTTTTTTAACAGCAGTGGTCTTGATACCAGCAACATCTGATCCAGCATCTGGTTCAGTAACACAATATGCCTAGAAAATGATGAATAAATCAACTATTGACAAATGGATGCATGGATGGGTACATTAAAAGTTATATCGTTGATTAATGGATGAATGAAATTGACAACTGAATGGACAGGGACTAATATAGAATAAACAAATATAGACTTACAGCTACAATAGGTTCAGAGGTCACTCTCCCAAGATATTCCTTCTTAAGTTCATGAGGAACCTCCAATCAGTAGAGGAGCTGTCTAAAAGAAAACAATGAATAGGTTAGTAAAAGAAACAAGACATACAGCAAGTGAATTAGTGCCAATTGCAATACATATTCCAGCAACAACATAAGCCAATTCACTAGTAACGATAATATCATCCAATAACTTTAGCCCAACCCACCAGAGAGAGCGAGAGAGAGAGAAACCTAACTACATGTGATTGTCATGTGATCATACCATATTCTTGTGGAACACACACAATTCATTAGCCCAATTTCCCAAGCCTTTTAATACAGGCCAAGGAAACTAAAGGAGCAGAAATTATAAGTACTTAGTAATATATCTACTGACCTCGCCAGATTTATCATAATCAGCTGCTACAGGATGATTTCATCTTGTACAAAGCGCCTTGCTGTATCTTGGTATTCCTTTTGGTTCTGGTGTTAAATCTATTAATAAAAGTCTTTTAAAGATCATAATAATAAGAAAAGGAGAGACATGGGAGGAAGTGAATATTTTTGTGACACTCATAGAGGACAAAGTAAATTTTCTATGGTTGTTGCATAACGTTTATATTTGGAGGTGTGGCTCGATAAAACCAATCTTTTTACAAAAGATCATGGGACTTTGAATCTTCAGGCATATTGCAAGCATGATGTGTGGGCCTGTGGGATTGTTCAATTTTTTTACTACAAATGGTCTTTCTACAATTCAGTTGATTATGTTAATAACACAATCAATAATAAATAGAGTTATATTATAAAATATAATAAAAATTATGTTACTTACCAAACCCAATACCTCCACTTGAAGCTCTAGAGGTTACTTTAAGCCGATAGTTTAGCAAAGGAAAACGCCTCACTTGTCTGAATAGAGACGACGCCATTCTCACTCCGGAAGTTCAGAAGTGAAAAATTATTTAACGATAGTATACTATCTATTATAAATATTATAATTATAGCCACACCCCCAATAAAACCCGCCCAACTCCAAGAGCTCAGATTTGAACTCAAATTCAACGATTAATTGAAAGAAAATGGGGGGGGCAATCAAATGTTAATAATGGTGGTGATACACAAAGATTAAAGGAGTAGGACTAATTTGAGGAAAAAACACAAAACGCCACTCAATTGCTCACAAGGCTACAAGTTAAAGTTAGCTTTAGTAGATGCTATATAATAATATCATATCCATTATGCACTAGTGGTATGTGCAACCAACATTGTGATTTGTTCTGAACCTTACAAAATATCCAATATAGTATGGGGATGAGACTACAAAATATGCAATATAGTATGAGGGGATGAGACTACAAAATATACAATATAGTATGGGGATGAGATTACAAATGTCACGAAGTGTCTGGGAACAACATAAAACCATAGCATGGGGTGTGTATAACGTTAGTTCTATGTCAAATGTTTTGTTCATGTTGTAAATATATATCTTCAATAATAAAATAAAACCAATTATAATTTTAACCCTTTAATTACTCCATTACATCATAGATTTAGCTTGTTGTTCAATAATACGAGAAATAACAATACGTTGTATTTGAGAAGACCCTTCATAAATCTACAGAGAGTGAGAGATATAACAAACTCATCAAATAACAACAGCTGTTGTCTATACCTGAAAGATTTTAGCATCTCTCATTAACTTCTCAACAGGATACTCGCTATTATAACCAGCACCACCAAAATCTAAAAATAAAGAGAGAGAGAGAGAAGACTCTTAAGTAAATTTTAACTATTTGGTGAAGAAACAAGTTTGTTGTTTACAATCATAACAAACCTGGACAGCATCAGTAGTACATTTTCATGACTACATCAGATGCAAGAGCTTTTGCTATAGAAGCGCATAATATGTGTTCCTTCTTCCTTGATCTACTCCCAAGCACTTCTGGTAAGTACATAGTCTAGATGATTCAACACCAATAGCCATTTCAGCCAACATGAAGGCCACAGCTTGATGCTAGAGAAAGGAGAAGATAATATAAAGAAGTGTTAGGAAAGATAACAATTTAACAAGTTCACCTTCATCAAAAGCTTCCCAAAGGTTTTTCCTGTGAGAGCAATTTTGTTGCTTCTTCTAATGCTCTTTGAGCTAATCCCACAGCACCCACTGCAACCTAAAATAAAAATGACATTAAAAGTATTTACTAATTCATTTCCTCGTACAAATGGACGTGTGAGGTCAAAGCACCATAGCCACAAGGAAGCCTTTACCTGGTGCACCGACTACATTCTAGAAGAGGTGACTGGTAATTGTATATATAAATAAAAGAACTGCCTTACTTTATTAGGAATTATAACATCTTCAAATGTTACACCTGCTGTATTAGAGGCTCTTTGACCCATGTTCCACTCCTAATGTAGTAAAACATAATAGTACAGTTTTTAAATCTTAAAAATGGCTCTCTTTTACCTTTTTCCCAGGTGTTATTCCTGGAGTATCACGATCAACAACAAAATGCAGTAAATGCGTTATTGGTCTCTGCATTAGGATCAGATCGAGCTAACAGAAAATACCTTAACAATGAAAGACAAACATAAACAGACATATAGACAGACACAACAGGCACAGACAGACAGACAATGGGCACAGACAAACAGATGGCTTACCAATTTGCTTCTCCACATTAGTTATCCACATCTTAGAACCATTAATAACCCACTATAAATTGACAACAAAATAAAACATTTTCAACAAAATGACATACATACCTCATCGCCTTTTTTAACAGCCAGTGGTCCTTGATCCCCCCAGCAACATCTGATCCAGCATCTGGTTCGGTAACACAATATGCCTAGAAAATGATGAATAAATCAACTATTGACAAATGGGATGCATGGATGGGTACATTAAAAGGTATATCATTGATTAATGGATGAGTGAATTGACAACTGAATGGACACGACTAATATAGAATAAACAAATAATAGGACTTACACCTAAAATAGGTTCAGAGGTCCACTCTCCCAAGATATTCCTTCTTAAGTTCATGAGAACCTCCAATCAGTAGAGGGAGCTGTCTAAAATGAAAACGATGAATAGGTTAGTAAAAGAAACAAGACATACAGCAAGTGAATTAGCACCAATAGCAGTAGACATTCCAGTACAACCATAAACCCACTTTCATAGTAAACGATAACATCATCTAATAACTTCATGCCCAACCCACCTAGAGAGAGAGAGAGAGAGAGGAGAGAGAGAGAAAAACCTAACTACATGTGATTGTCATGTGATCATACCATATTCTTGTGGAACACGCACATTCATTAGCCCAATTTCCCAAGCCTTTTAATAACAGGCCAAGGAAACTAAAGGAGCAGACATTATAAGTACATTAGTAATATATCTACTGACTTCGCCAGATTTATCATAATCAGCTGCTACAGGGATGATTTCATCTTGTGCCAAAACGCCTAGCTGTCTCTTGGTATTCCCTTTGTTCTGGTGTTAAATCTATTATAAAAGTCCTTAAAAAAGATCATAATTTAATAAGAAAAGGAGAGGCATGGCAGGACGTGAGTCGTTTGTTGATCAATAAATTATTTACTCTAACATCTATGGTTGTTGCATAACGTTATATTTGGAGGTGTGGCTCGATAAAAACAATCTAAAGATCATGAGACTTTGAAATCTTCAGGCATATTGCAAGCATGATGTGTGGGGCCTGTGGGATGTTCATTTTTTTACTACAAATGGTCTTTCTACAATACATTTGATTATGTTAATAACACAATCAATAATAATAGAGTAATATTATAAAATACAATAAAAATTATATTACTTACCAAACCCAATACCTCACTTGAAGCTCTAGAGGTTACTTTAAGCCGATAGTTTAGCAAAGGAAAACGCCTCACTTGTCTGAATAGAGACGCCATTCTCACTCCGGAAGTTCAAAAATGATAATTATTTAACGATAGTATATTGACACGTGGTTTATACTTCTAAATTATACATTTAAGCCACAACCCCCAATAAACCCCAATTCCACAGTTGCATATAAAAGTTCCTATAAATAGATTTATTAAATGAATAACTCAAACTCAACGATTAAATTGAAAGAAAAATGGGGGCAATCAAATGTTTAATAATGGTGGTGAAAAAATCAGAATACACAAAATTAAAGGATTGTATGGTGGACAAATAGTATTGGATTTTATAATAACAAGAAAAGAATATGTGATCAATGATGCAAAAATATCAAAATTAATTAGTTGAAAATGTTTAAGAAAAAAGCTGTTATTTTAGGTGAGAAAGAAAAGGTAAAAAAAGAGGGAGAAACAATACAGCCACAATCCATAGTACTGTATTCATAAATAAATCAAACTACAAATGAAAAATCTAAAAGAAACTGTGAAATGTTGCTATTCGATCTTTGGTGGCCATTGGGGGTGGTCATAACAAAAAAAGGGATACTGTGAGAGATCAATAATAATTGTAAATTAATAAATCGCAACCCAGTAGGACTAATTTGAATGGAAAAACACAAAACGCACTCAATTGCTCATAAGGCTACAAGTTAAAGTTATGCTTTAGGAGACACTAGTATAATAATATCATTATCCATATGCACTAGTGGTATGTGCAACCAACATTGTGGTTTGTTCCGAACCTTCTTCCGGAATCTGTTCTGAGACTCCTTCAGTGCGATTGAATTGGCATGTCAGGGATGACTGTATCTAGAGAGAGAGAGTAGAGACAGAGAGAGACAGAGATAGAGACAGACAAAGAGGGGGGGGGTTATAAATGTTACAAATTCTTTTACAATAATATTCATAAGACATCCTCCACATTCCACAGACCTTGCATGACAAATTGTCCCCTGGAGTTCGCTGGAACAATGCATCTGATGAGAACCACTAGGTCCAGCACTAGTAGGAGTCGTCACCTCATTACCGAGACTAATATCCCCGTACTCATATCCCCGTACTCCCCAGGAGTGTCTGCAGTGCATCTCTCTTTTTCATTCTTTATCTTTAGCACGTTTTATTTGAAACCACACTTGAACTACCCTCATGTCTAAACCAGTCTCATCTGATAACTGTTGTCGAACATGGCGTGATGGTTTTTGGGGCTAATGTTGTAAGCTGCCTTCAAAATGTCCAACTGCTTTGAGTTTTAGGTAGTCCTGGGACGTTTCTGACTTCCATCAGCTAAAGTAAGAAAAGAGATTACATAAGTAAATAGCAGCTGTCTTGCATCAAAAGACCTCAGACAAAACATATAAGTACATTTACAGAGATCAAAGACCTATTGGGGACAGTTTGTTGATTTCTTTCAATTCCAAAGAAACAGACTATGAACATTATAAAAATACCATCATCACTTTGTGTGTGGTGTGTGGTGTGTGGTAAGTTGTTATTGTATCACCAGTGGTGGACTCCATGATTTACTAATTCACCAATAATACACTGTTCAATATTACAGAATAAACTTTAAGTAAATATGACTATTTTTTTGTATCATATACAGGAGTCATTAAAAAAATAATTTTTTTCTCCATGTCACACACATGTCATATTTTCAAAAAGGTTTCTACCTAACTACTTCTAATACCACAGAGATTAGGACTATATAAACAACTTTGGGATTTAACTAAAGACCTGCACAGCTCACAGAAATAACACTTCATATTATGTGCTCAACCACAACCTAACGTACTGCCCACTTTGATGGTTTACCATCAACTATAACAATTCAGAGTTTCTCAGAAAACCGATAAATAAAAAGACCGATTTACAAGTGTAATATATATACGGGAGATTAAGGGCTTTCACTTTAAGCAAAGATCACTCCAGGCATTTCTCTCATGGTAGAATAAAAAAATCTTTAAAATAGCTATAAGTTTGCTAGAGTTAAAGATTGTTGCTCAAAAGACGTCTTAAAGATAACTAAAACATTGATCAATCATACTCAACCAGCCCAACCAACAGTGAAGTGAGAGTAGGTGATGAGAGTAATTCATTTATTGAATGTACACTGACACTAATACTCATTTGTAAATTTTTGATATCCTAATACTAAAAATGGAATAAAATGGAGAACACAAGCAAGCTGATAAGAAAATAAATATAATAAAAAAGCTTACAAGGTCAACAATTCATATGAACATTAAACATACTATACTACAACATAGATTAGATGTAATGACAAATTCTATTAACCATAAACTGTTCAACAAAGCATTGTTATCACCAAAACAAATCCAGGGGTTCACTATATGTGACATTTTACCAAATAATTGACATTTTAACATGACACCAGTCTGTGTGAGGTTTAATGACATTGCATTCACAATATCCTATTACATATTGTGATTGCACACAAACAGGCCCACCCATAAATCAAAAATGGCGCCAAAATTTACTACATTATAAACCACAGCACAACCTCTCCAATTAAGTATAGGTGTTTACGTTGAAGCGCTGTTGCAATAAGATGAGGTGTGACTGTAGGGCATGCCTACCCAAAGGTTCTAACATACTGTAGGGTTGGGCCACTAGCATGTTTGTGCTTCAAACCAACACAAAGTTAAGAGTGATGTCAACGCCCAATATCAGGTGATGTATTGTTTGGTAATTTGGAATATCAAGTTAAATGAAGTATTATAAGGACACGAGCGTTGACAAATCATACAAAATAGGAGACAGTATTGACGCAAGGTGTTTGATTGTGCTAATCTCTGACATAAGGAGTTACCCAGCTCAAACCACATGATACTCACAACAAAGCCATGATGTAAACCATCTAGCTAGTATTTTTCTAACATGATAACAGGCAGAGTATCAGCGATTAAAAATATCAATGACGACAGTCGTTAACATTCAGAACAGGCAGCTGTTCCCCATTTCAAAGTAGCAAAAACTGTAAAGCTTAACATATACATTCATTCATTGGTCATGAAATATCAGTGAGAATACCTACTGTTATGTTGCCTTAGCAACAGACTATTAATCAATATGTGAAGTGTTACAAGATCTACCATATCACAATTCTTTGTTATGAAGAAACAAAGTAGCGATTGTCTATACCACTAATATATATTATTCCTTTGTATGATCAGAGTTTGGCACCACATTCAATCTAACCATTTACATATCGTCAATTCACCATCTGCATATCCATCCATACATCCATTCATCAAATAAAGTGTCCCAAGACGTTTAAATTTTCTTCCGCTAGTGAGGATAACATTTTTTCCTATGTCATGCACTTTACATATTCCAGTCTACAAATGCAATCAAAATCAAATTTTAACAAATGCCATTACCCCCCTCCACTAACACCACACAAAAGGTGGGTCACCACCCCCCCCCCCCCCCCCCCCCCCCCCCCCCCCCCCCGCCCCCCCCCCCCCCCAAGCTTGCCACCTTTCAGAATGCCTGTCTTCCCTTTCGCCACTTTCACAAGGAAACACAGAATTAAAACTTGTTTTGTACGTTACAATTCTAATTTAATGCAAAGTATAACTCAAAAGACATAACTGCATGGGGGGGCCATTAATTAGAATAAAGTTCCATTGTTAAGTTGCAGGCATAACATCTAAACAGACTACAACACTGTTATTGCAGGCACGCAAGTGCGCCACCATTATCAGTGCAGGTAGCGAATCTAATAAATGGTCACCATTATCACAGGCATGAACTACTTAGAGGCATACAAGGGTAACAACAATAGTTCTCCAGTTGCTTACAACAACTATGGCCAGGTAGTAAATTATCACAGGCCAGCTGGGTAGGTTATATTCTACTATAATTCTCACTAGGATATAACAACTACACTTGTAAACTCGTTTATAAAGACTTCAAAGCTGTATACACAAAAGCGTTTCCACTTTAAAAATTGATTGATAATACAGATACTAAACTAAATGAACTGACCATTTCCACTCACTGGACTTAAATGTACATAAGAGAGGTTGTCCCATTCTTTGCTAGAAAGTAATTGGAGTTGGTAAGAGGCATTTACTAGTGTATCCAAATTACTGAGTTATCTGCCCACTTATTATTTATATTTAACAATTAGTAACAAGTTGAAAGAAGACAACTATTTTACCAGATTTAACCTTACTCAGTAGGAAGTTCTCCTTACCTCGAGCTTAGCAGCTTCGTACTCTGCTTTACAACCGTTTTTTCGATCATCCATTGAATAAAACTCATCTCCAGTTGATAATGACTGTGACAAATGCAAGCAAGCAAACATTGGAGGTGATAGACAGTTATCTTGAGCTCTTCTGCACAACCTTGAGTGGGGAGGATGAGGGTGATGACAGCCCGGCACATTTCGTCCCCCAATCTTGTTATCATAGAAGTGGAAAAAATTGTTAGAATACACATTAGAGTACATGTAAGGACAAGTGAGAATCTGATGACTTGTTTTCAGTATACGACAGAGGAAACATTGAGACATAATTGTACATAAATTCATACAATTTAAAGAAAGAGAGAGTTGAATTGCTATGAGAAATATGACAATGTAATACATTCCTATGACAAATTGGTTCAGGAATATTTACCATAATACTAATACATTCATTGTATGATAAAGCTGAATGTTCTGTTAAGTTGGAAAGGTGAAGGACATGTGTGTGTGTGTGGTGTGTACACTAGCAAAGTCTACTTGTACAGATTCATACAAACTGGTTACTGCAAATTACGTAAACCTCAAGATTCAATGTAACTTATTAATACCACATTAGTGTCTTTGTGTTCTTTGCACTAAAGACAGTGTCTGTTATAAAGAGGTTTCTTCCTCGATCATCATTTGTAAACAATGCATTTAAGCCACAAATTCTTCCTTAATTTACAAGAACATAACTAACTATTTCTCACCTTTAATACTTCAAAAGCAATCTTAATAGTAGTCTAGACAGTTATGATAATTTGTGTGTCCCCTGGTAAACTGAAGTATTAGCTCCCCAATATGACGCCCACAACTAAGAAGGCTCCATCAGGATCCCCACCTTTTTTACACACAGCAGGGTTCACACATTAATTCTATTATAGTATCCATGATACCTTACAAGGCTGTGCAAAATCTGATGACATATTTTTTTTTAGTACCATATACAAACTGTTTTGTACACCAACTAGGTCGCAGGTGGGCAAAAAGGCGCACATGCAATCGCCAACCCCTTCTGATGATCACAATCACACTCAACGCTCACATGCGGCACGTGCCACCAGAGACCCACACCATCATCCACAGACAGATAGATCTCTTTCCACCTCTCCAAATCAAACACACATTCACTCTTTTTGATTGAAAGACAATATTATGTAAACCATTTCCTGGAACGAACTTATCATAGATATTTTAACTATTGCATAGCTTACACAATCAATTGAAATCCAATATCATAAAATACTATTAACAATACAGTACACGTACAATGCGAGATAATGCCTAAACAAAAAAACTATATGCTCTTCACAGATGCACATACACCTTATACACAATTAAGATTGTATCTTAATATTTCAATTGGAGACTCAATCAACCACCCTCTATTAACACGACTGGAGTATTAATGAGTATAAATTGTAACAGTTGGAGCACCTACATGGTGTGTTGTGTGTGTGTGTGTGTGTGTGTGTGGGTGTGTGTGTGTGGTGTAGGTTATGACTTTACATTTACAGACCATCTCTATTGTATCAACTACAGCTTAGCAATGACAAATTAAACCATAACTATTTAACAATGTCTTCATCCAAAATTTAATCTTGGGTTAAAAAATTGATTAGCTAAACGCTAAAAAAAACGAATGATGTGTTTTTACAGGACACCTGTATAATAAGATAATTTAATTAATAGTGGACTGTATATCAAGGTAATCTCAATAGATGAGGAATCAACTCTACAAGTTCAAGATAGTAGAAAACACATTCTATGGTCAGCTCTTAATATAATAATAATAATAATATAATATAATAGTTGAAAAACACATCATTCCTTTTTTTGTTATTACTAACAAAATCAAGGCAACAATATTCATAGTTTACCACTACAGAGTAAGCTATCCTTATACATAAAGACTCTGGCAACCATCCCTCCACTGTATACCACAATACCTAGAATCCCATGTGACATGGTGTGGTCTCAAAATCAGATAAGGAGGGCAGATAGTTTTCTAAGTAAATATTTATTAGCCAAAGGACATAATAGACTCTTGCAGCAACATCCTCCACAGTATATCCAACAATACCTAGAATCTTCATGTGACATGGTGTGGTCTCAAACATGATAGGAGGGCAGAGCCTAGAGTTTTTAAGTTTTTTAGTAAATATTATTAGCCAAAGGACATAATAGACTCTTGCAGCAACATCCTCCATAGTATATATCCAACAATACCTAGAATCTTCTCTCATATGACATGGTGTGTCTCAAACCATGATAAGGTCTGGCAGAGCATAGAGTTTTAAGTTTTCTCATTAACAAAAAACACATTTTTGACCCTACTACAGATAATACTAGAGAGGTGGTTAGGCGCTAAAAGGCACTAAAAAGGCCAAGAGCTGTAAAACCACTCACAGTTGCCTTTAACAGAGAAAGTTAAGTTGTACACAATCAAGTGGGAATTCAAAACTTAATAAATATTCTCTAGTTATTTTATTGTAATCAGAAATCAGAGGTTATCTATAATTACATTTCTAAACTTCGTGAGAAACATTAATTGACAAGAATTATTTCAGCATTAGCTTACCGAGAAAGTCTTCCTTGCAAAAGACCTGACCACCTCGAGAGTAACACTTGTCTGGTCAATTGTATCTGACAATCAGAGCATCTTAACATTTAGCATGCCCCGACTTGTCCTGGACTCTTAAGATATAGCGATCTACAATAGTAGTCTGACAACCACACACATCGGGATGGTACTACATTAGAGAGAAGACAGAGAGAGAAATAAACAGACATAATATCTATTGACATTTGAAGTGCAACATACCCCGTTACACTCTTGTCCATTTAACTTACAAAATGTACTAATTACAAAAGAATTCACATTGTTATAAATCATTTTGTAGTAATTTAAACAAATGGCTAGTGTAAATTCAATTTAAACGACTGAAAAATAAGAAAGCTTGTTTCTAAACGGCACAGTAGACCCAGGGAACAAGTAACAACTCTCTCTCAGAAATTTTAATCCCTTTTTGTTAGACAAGACGTGAGGGTTTAAAGATCCATTAAACAATCTATATAAATACTTGACAAGTTCAGCAATCCAATGAAATTTTGAATGAAAGAAACATCTGTTCTATTTATTTCAATCACCCCGAATGGGAACCAGTAACGTTCAGATCAGACATAGCAGGTCTAATCAGTGATCTGTCACCTGGTTTTAAACAAAGTAAGGGGGGGCAAAACACATCACACAGAGGTCAGATATAATCATTCTAAGGTGCAGATATCTTCATACTGTAGTCACACAAGGTCAGAATATCATTCTAAGGTTCTCACACAGAGGTTAGATAATATCATTCTAAGGGTGTGGTTATCTTAATCCAGTACTTTGACCCATCCTTTGAAGACGAGGAGGCGAGAAGAAACTGACAGCATACTAAAAGGCTCGCAAGTATCTCTCTAGGAACAGAGAGTAAAAAGGATTATTAGAAACCTTGTAAAGGTGCGGAGAAAATCAGGCTAACATTCCCAGACTGTTTTGTGTGGTTTAGTTAAATCAACATTCTCAAGCACTAAATGCTGAAAAATTGCACAATTTTACAAAAAGCTAAGTCTGCTCTTTAAGTCCTCACACTAAGTTGGGTTGGGACTTCCGCTCCAATAGAACATAGCGTGATTTAAAAGCTAAACACCTCACGCACTCACTGACACACACACACAACACAAATGTTTATTGTAACTAAAATAGAAACAAAAACTTTGAAAGAATTCCATAATAAAAGACAACCATTATTTACAGATACAAGGGCAACACTTGCAAACAACATTTACACTTCATATATTAAACAACCATGTGCCTGCATGCTGAGTTGCCAACAATGAATACACAACAACACTAGATAGCTATATACACAGATAATATCAAGGTACATAGATAGAGGTCATGTATACCGCTCAAATACTAGCTGCTAGACTAGGCGGGCACGTCTCAATCAAAATTGGACACCTTCAGATTAGAGAGTATTTCAAAGGTGAGTAGTATGTACATTATATAATACAAAGGAGTGGAGGAGACTTCCCACAACTATAGGTCAGCTTTATTCATATCTCTTGAAAAAGAAATTGACTATTGTTGGTTTAGTACTATACTAAATTAACATTTTAATACTATATTCGCTTTGTATTATAGTAACATTATAAAATAGGTAAGTAAATAAATGCAAGCGTCTAGACTGTTTACATCAGGTTAATTATATGGGACTAACCACACTATATAGTACTGTAGTAACTATTATGTATCACAGTTCAAGACACTATGTACTATTACTATTGTTTTTTGGAGAAAAACTTTATCTAACCAACACGATAATTTGTTAATAGTTTTCAAGCTGATTCAAAATACTAATAAACGCATGCACAGAGGAAAGGAGGAGTGGAGGCCACCCTGGCCACTATTGAGAATGAATAGGTTTTTCCTTGACAAACTAGAGGCTTCCCATCTAAACCCACCCTTTAAGCTTACTCAAGAGTGCATCTTAGTATTCATCTAAAAACCCCCCCTGAAGCTTACCTAAGAGTGATCTCAGTATTCATAGAGCATGTTGTTATTCTCATACATACCACAATCTAAATGCTCTCTCAGTCTATATTAAATTGTAAAATTACATCACAAATGAAATTACCAGTACACAAAGGCGGGGCACTTATGTTTTTCGGACCATAAAAAACTTAACCAAACTTAAACCAGGTGGTTAATATAATGTGACGCCATATTCACATCACAACATCCTTAAGGACAGCTCATCATATACTACACCATACAATAAACACTAGTATCACCCCTCCTAAGTGAGAGGCGCTAACTTCAGCTAAATCATGGGATTAACAAACATTATAATGGCAACTGTCCCACCCTAATTCCAATATTGAATTGTTTTTCTCTCTATATATTGCTGTCAACAAACTTACCTGGCTGTTGACCCGAGGTGACGCTAAACTCGACTGGTGATATCCGAGTAACAACTCGTGTGGTTGTGGTGTCTGAGGAGTGGGATTGATGGAGTAGTCTGTGGCTGAACCAACATAGCCATCCCCTGTGTTTGGGGAGGAGACTGGGGATTGAACCAACATGGCCATCCCTTGGCCTTGAGGGAGTGGAATTGTAGTGGCAGATTGAGATGAACTAACATAGACCATTCCTTGTTGAATACGGTAGGATCAACTGTATTATTTGTTACTTGACCAGTATACTGTCTACAACAGCGTTTTGGTAGGACATATTGTCCTAAATAAAGGCCAGCATGCAATAGTAGATGTCTTACAAGTACAGCTGGCAGCCCAACAGAATAGGGGTGCCGAAATCTAATTGACGATATCAACAACACTCGCTCTGCCTGTCTGTTGCTTTTTGGTGCTAGCACTTTTAGTACAATCAACACATAGGATCCTTTGGAATCTCTTACTAGCCAGGTTTTGAAGTGCTTTAACTACACAATCTTCAAGAGTTAAAAAAAGGAATGACTAAATTGAATTAGATTATCGTTTAAAAAAAAAGAACAAATACACTCCCTCTTTTTGCCATGTTTTACAGGCCCTTACATTAAAACTCAAAAGGCTAGTTTTTTTGCACATGTTAGGTTTAGCAGGAGGACATTAGGGAGAAAACCAGGTGCAATCATTAGAACTTGTCCAAAATAACCAGTATTAAAATATTAACGCATTCGAAGTAAGGTTTCTTAAAAGCCGCTTTATAAATAGATATACTTGACATTAAGTGAAGATAATTTGTAGAAAAGCGAGGGTCAAGTTTTAGTTTATAAAGAAGAGGGTGTGCAAGTGTTGAGAAAGATGATTTTTAACAAAGAATTATAGGTACTTACACAATTGACACATGCTATGAGTGCAATAAATTGTACAATGTATCTTTTTCCTACTTAATATCTACTGACCTCTGTTCAAAAGGAGTACTGCAACAATGAAGGCGCCAGGGGTATAGTGAGTTTAGTCAGCTTACACGCACTGCCCTGGCCTGATAATTCTACTACAACAACGCAAAGAAAAAGGGTAGAAAAGAAAAAGCGGTCATTTTTTGAAAAATCTATTACAATACAAATTATTATTTTTAAATTACATAACCCAACTTTCTGCACTGCTGAGTCAAAACTTGATACACCCTCTGTTAATAGTCTCTTTCGTCGCTCAGTGGGCACAAGCTTCTGCTTCGCTAATTTAACTAAACTCATTATTAATTCATAGAGGTGGGCAGGGCTAATCTAATAACAGACTGTGAAATAAATGCTGAATTGTAGACCTTGAAACTTAACATTCCTATAATTACATGAATTAGCAGCTGCACACCATTAATAAGTATATATGCTCATATTTACTTTAACTTATATGGTATTCACATATGACATCATCTTACAATTCACTTGTAGCTTTTAAATATTATTGAAAATAGTTCACATACCACATACAAATTTGTAAATTGTTCACATATTGCTAATATAATATGATGGTGATAAAGTTGCCACAAAGTTCATAAATTAATGTCAATTTGTGTGTACAATAGATTTGGACAATATTACTGTAGTAAAAATATCATTATCATACTTAAAACAAAAAAAATTCCAAGACCAGACCCTTTCACCACAACTTCCCTCCCCCTACATTCCAAGATTGCCTGTTATGAAAATTAGCCACTCTAGCATCAATAAGGTAGTGGGGATAGTACAATTAGCTATCAACACAGAACCCTATTGTGATCTTCCCAAATATAATGAAGACATTCCTATAATGATTACAATAAATGATAGTACTAGTGGTTTCTAGAGATTATGTAACTCATCATGTATTGTACACGTAATTAATGTAAAATAGTCTTCAAGACCATTAGCCCAATATATAAGAACTCATTACTGAAGACAAAAAGAGAGAGTTGTATTGTCTCCTCTTGTAAGGATGCAGTAAGCTATTAGCTATTCAAATTGAAATGCCACTTCATGTCATGTGACTACAGGTACATGATGTACATTACACATGTTACACATATGGGATGACCTCTAAGATACTCGCTTGTATCAATAGTGTCATAACTGTTTATCTCTACTACATGAAGGATACATGTGGTGATAGCCTTATAAGGATAATGTTATGATTGAAATATTACTTTTAGTTTAAAAATAACTTTCTTTTTGAAGATGAACTCTTTGTACTGCAGATATTAATCACAAAGTCTAGACACCTTTGCTAATTTCAGTCATATCAATTTGTAACAATATTCAAAGTTTGGGAGTGGCCAAAAAATTTGAGTGCGGATGAGAGAGACAAATTTTTAATTTCATTTAGGAATCATGCCAAGGATTTGTACAGCTCCTTGGTGCTATAGTAATTGTATTATTTATGTTTCAGTCATTGCATAGGTGAGAATACCTGCATGGGTTTGCTATTTAATTCAGCTGCAGACCCACTTACCATATTTGTGGTGGATGGATGGATGGTAGATAAATATATGAATCACTCTATCATACACCAATCACATGTTTTTCTTTCTATAGTATATTTTCCCTTTCAACAAATGTAAGGTTAGAAGGTTTTAGATGAAGGTCAGACAGTTACACTTCGTGTCAGCAACAGGCCATCCTACTCCTTCCATTACTGTAAGTTAATATACAATAACAATGTAATTGTTGTTAAGTCTGCTAAGTAAATTAATATACAATGTTTGTCTTGTATTTATAAACATTATAGTTTTGTTATAGTTTACTAACAATTGTCTTTATTGGAAACAATTAACCTTTCATTATGATACAATTACTGTACAAGTATACTACATGTGTTTATATAGTTCAGTTGTTACACCTGGAAAGTAATCTACAGTATGAATATATATTAACATCAAACTATCTTATGTTATTGCTATTGTGTTATTTTTTAATCATTCATACACTGTTAAGCTTATGCTTATATTTATTTCATAGTGTACTTTAATGGGACAATCATTGGAGATCAAACAAATTTATACTAACATCAGGTTTTTCAGGTGATAATAGATATCATACTTGTTTTGACTGTCAACTCAGCTGGCTATTCTTCTTTGTCAGTTCAGGTCTCCTTGATATATAAATATTTTTTTAATTCTCTAGTACAACTATAGTTCGAGTAATAATTACAGCTTTATCAAAAATCAGCTATCATTGGTCCCATCCACTATATTAACAAATATGTGTATACCAACTTTTACTAATGGCTATATCTTTAATGTTTTATCATAAATCATTACAATTCTTTCATCTGATGACATATCTTCTATTAACAGTACAATCATTACATTAAGTAGTATTATAGTTATAATTTCAATAACACGTATATCTATTCTAGACTGTATACAAGGACACTACTATAATAAAGAGGAAACACCAGGTCTATACAAGACATAAAGGAGATGGTTATTACAGAGTTTAATGTTGAGGAAACACAGGTCTATAAAAGACACAAAGGAGATAGTTATATCCCCGTACGCAGACTTGTGAAAATTAAAGGTGGGGTGCACATGTGGCATGAGTCAGGTTGTGTACATGTACATGTACACATGCAGCATGTAGAAAGACATGAATTTATTACAGTAACAGAAACATTGCTTTAAAAAGGATCGTATATCACTCATTTTGTCTTTTCATTGTTCTGTGTCATTATCATTTATACATACATGTGTTGTCAGTGATCCATACTTACTATTAATAGTAACACCTCCTGATCAGATGCATACTTGTTGATGAATGCCTATTGCTCAATCAACTGGAAAACCTTTGCATGACTTTTACTCATCTGAGTTAATCCTTGAAAAGGGGGATGCACTGCACACCCCCTGGGTGCGGGACTGAGTTACTACAGAGTTTAATGTTAGCAATATTTCTTATTGTATAACTTAAGGAACATTTGTATGAAGAGATAGACAGTCTCCAATCACTAGATATGAAGAACTATCTGCTATAAATATAACTAATAAATGAGTATGAATAATTATTATTTTGAAATTCTCACAACAATATTCAAAGTTTGGGCGTGTCCATAAAGATTAGGCGTGGCTGAGATAACAAAACTTAAAGACTTGAGTGATCATGGAAGGGTTTGTGCAGCTACTGAGTGCTGTATTAGTTGCATCCTTTATTTTTTCCAGTCATTTCACAGGTGAGAATGTATAAAATGTTGCATTCTTTCTATATAATTGTATGGGGGTGTCACTAAAGTCAGACCCACCCTCTTTGTGGTGGGGTGCAGGGTAAATGGATTAATCCAAGTATTGTTGTACAATAAAAATGTTCAATCTATGATTTTCTTTCTATGGCATATTTTCCTTGATTTAACAAGTGTAATGGTAAGTAATACATATATATTTGATGACATGTTGACTTATTACTTTCTATCAGTGCCAGTTCTCACGCCAATGGAACAATAAATGGAACAATATCAAGTCCTTTTACTTTTCAGTATGTATTATATTAAAAATGCAACTGTATTTAAAATTTTTCATTTAGATGTGATGTGAGTGTTCCACTTAATCACTACATATGGCAAATGGATGGTGTTACTAACCCATCTCAATTTGACTCGTGAGTCATACACATGTTCAAGTTGCATACATCCTGCAGATAACTATCAACTATATAGCTATAATCACAAATCACTAATATTAGTATACCTTGGTGAATCCTCCTCAGGAGGGTGAACCCTCTTTCACGTGGCCAACATTTCCTGGACGAGCAAGAGTTTAAGTAACCTGTACGTTAACATAACATTTTGGCTTCACTAATTTAAACATAGTATATAACACTAGACTACAGGATGTGTTTGTTCATACAGAGTTCATAGTACACTTTGACAAGTTTGGTGGTATTCGGTGTTGTGGTATATTATACTAGAGACACCTGTACTAATGCCCGTATTAGTATAAGTTTATATAACTTCTAAGACTAGAAGTTTGAGATGTTTCTATAATTCGGACATATGTAACGTTAACTTCTTGATAATTTTCTGGATATTAAATTTACAAATGTTATAAGAAATAACACTTCTTTTAACTTTCTGTTGATTTATCAAACCTTATATAAACATTAAGCTTGGTACAGTGCATATTATTAGGGTTTTACCTCACTATAATAACACTATGACAATATCGTGGAAGTAGAAAGATGTGGGAGGGAGGGCTATCAGATTATATTCAGACTTAATGATAATTAATCATCCAGGTTGGTGTTGTATGTGCCCCACTTGTACAATTTATTGGGAAGGGTGTGATTTCTTGCTACTCCACTGACTATGGAGCTGGAAGAACATATATTATTATTTGTATAACACAATATATTAATTTATTTGTATATGTATTGTATTTTAAAGACGTTGGTTTATACAAACTCTACAAGGAGGAGTTTATAGATGTGGCTATAACATGACTGGATGCAGTGGAACATTATGGTCCAATGAAGCCACTATTATACCAGTATTTAGAACTACTTTGATTATTACTGTAGTCATCTCTCTCTCTCTCTTCTCTTCTCTCTCTTTTCGTCTCTCCTCCTCTCTCTCTCTCTCTCTCTCTCTCTCTCTCTTTCTCTCTCTCTCTCTCTCTCTCTCTCTCTCTCTCTCTCTCTCTCTCTCTCTCTCTCTCTCTCTCTCTCTCTCTCTCTCTCTCTCTCACTCTCTCACTCTCTCACTCTCTCACTCTCTCACGTCCGTCTCTCTCTCTTTCTCTCTCTCTCACTCTCTCACTCTCTCACTCTCTCTATCTCTCTCTTTCTCTCTCCTCCTATAAGCTCCTACCAATGTTGAATATAATACTGGAAATATCACTACTGATGAAGTCAGACAGTTACATTCAGTGTCAGGCAACAGGCTATCCTACTCCTTCCATTACTGTAAGTTAATTATACAATAACAATGTAATTGTGGTTAAGTCTGCTAAGGAGATCAATATATCAATGTTTTGTTTTGTATTTATAAACATTATAGTTTGTCATAGCTACTAACAATTGTCTTTAATTGAGACTAATTTATACTTTCATTATGATACAATACTGTACAAAAACATACTATATATAAACTACCAATCTTTTGTAGTAAACATTTATAAGTTACTTTAAACAACTAATTTTAGCTTTGAAATCCAGTTGTTGTATTATCCTATTTTAAACTGTTTCATATATTTAATACATTGTCAATTGTATTCATAGTGGTACTTTAATGGGACAATGTTGGACTGAAGCAAATTTTACACTACATCAGCTTCTTCAGGTGATACTGGGCAATATATTGTGTGGGGGTAAACTCAGCTGGCTATCTTCTTTGTCATCTCAGGTCTCTGTCTTATTCAGGTAAAAAAATAACCTCAAAATTGACATAAGTTTGCTTATTGAGAGAGAGGAGAGAGAGAGAGGCAGCTGGGAGTTGTTGTAGCTTATTTTTATTTTTTGAGAGAATAAGATTGTTTTGTTGACAGTCTCCAATATTTACATGTTAAGATAGTATATAATAGTCATATATTTTTGAGTTTTTGTGAATTCACATAATATCTGTGTTAATTATGTTGTTGTCTATATCATTTCAGTATCTAGCTCATTAATATTCCCTCAAATAACTTCCTCAAGTGATGTGAACTAACAACACAACAACGACAACGATGATGATGACAACAACAACAACAACAACAGCAGCAGGTAATCACCACTGTGATAATCAAAATTGTCATTATAATGTGAAATATATAAGACCCAAGTTTTAGGGAGGGTTAATTTATCTAATTGGTCCATATATTTTTTTAAGTTAATGACATTGTCAGAATCCTTATAGCAATAAAGTAATATAACAGAAATAGAATTATTCCTTGACACAACGCTGCATGATATACATTAGATATTTTACCAAGAATATAGATGGCAGTATAAATATCATTAAGGTATTATGTACAGGTGCTATATTGTTTGCCACACCTTAGATTTTTGATATGACAACCTCTAGTAAGTGAACCCTTTATTAATTTATACTTTAAATTAGCCTTAATAAACAATACAACTACCAGGATTAGTTTCTGATTATAGAAGGTGTCCTTAAATCAAATGGTCTATCGTAAGAGCTTCCATTATAATAGGTACATTGTGTTTACGATATACACACATAGTATTGTGATCTCAAAAGACCTGCTAAATTATTAACTACCATTAATATTTATTGTCAGATTCGATGTCACTAGTTCCACAGTGACTCCTTCACCCTTCTCCACTTTATCCTCAACATTAACTCCAACCAGTAGTATTACAGCTGCTGCACTATTGTCGCTAGTACTAGTAACTGATATCAATCCGACAAATCCTTATCTAATTTAACAGATGGAGAAAAGAGAAATCTTTGGTCTTGCTGTCACTGTTGTATTTCTCATATTTCTTTTTGTTGCAGCTGTTTTTGTTGACGATGTAAGTACAACCTATGAATTAATTAAAAAGCAGAACAGAAATTTCAAATATTTGCCATTGTTCAGACTGCTTAGGCCTGCCCAGTTTGTTTAGACAAGTCCTTGTTCAAGCACATTTTTTATTATGTTATTATATCTAGCTTCTTAAAGTATGTTCCTCAAAAAATAAAGTTTAGAAATATATTTTCAATAACAAAAGTGTCCAAAAAAAACAAAGGCAGATATAGCGTACAGCATTAAAAAACTCTTACTATATAGGGTTGTGTGTTATTGGATAACATCACTAGAGCAAACTTCATCATGAAAAAAGAAAGAAAAAGGCTGATGATTCATGCTAAACTTCTTGATGAAGAAATGGAAAGCATGACAGAAGCTAATGCCACTAATCTGCCTACATCTGCTTCCCATAACATCAATGAAGGATTCAAAGAGGAAGATCAAGAAAAGAAGCTCTTTTTCAGAAACAGCTGTAAAGATAGAGTCAACTACTTCAGAAAAAACAAAAGGTATACTTATATTGTAAGTCATCTGTATAGCAATCAGCACACTATAGGTTAGCCTCATTAGAGAAGTGTTCTCAATACATATTTTTTTCATATTAAATTAATGTAATAGTATTAATACATCAAAGTATTAATGATATAGACAGATCGCCAAATCTTTGCATCAGTTTAATTACAACTAAATTAATTAATTAATCTAACTTTAAGAGTTGTGCAAAATTTATTTATTTATTTTCACAAAATCAGGGGACCTTTGATACACTCGCGTTTTAATCCATCCATACAGACATTACATATATATGTAGTCCAAGATCATCTCTTTGTTTGAACTTGAGTCTTTCAATGATAGTTAATTGAATCGTAAATATTAGCCATGTTGAGGTGATGTGAAAAAATTATTAAAATATAAAAATTTTCTTCTCCACATTTTGTAGGTATTTTCTGCAAATGACTATCCGATTCAGTACCAAAATCTGAAGAGTCTTGGAGATGAAAGACAAAGGGATATTGGACGTTAAGGAGGAAGATACAACTAATGAACCTCTTTGGTATCTGTAAGTTGTACTGCAATCATTGTCTCATTGCACTAAATCAATCACATTTTGTGTTAAAGTTTCAAACCAGACTAACACAACGCGTGACAAATAATGACAAACGAAATTTACTATACCCTCTTTTGCTAACCTTAAAAAGATATTCCAACAGAAGAAGAGAACCATTTAAGTATAGTGTGTGATTGCCCTGGCATACAATTTTATCTTTCTTCTGCATAATTATATTACATAAACATTAAAAAAATAAACGATAGAACATTCTATTAATATACGTAGTGATAACATACAATGCCTATCCAATAGTTGTAAATTAGCTTGGAATCCAGAGTCGCTTTGAGCTTCATTAAACCAAGTTACTATGCAATCCTATTTAATTATAGTAAAGTAAAGTATTTGGTAGCTAATCCCAACCCATGTTCATAATTATGTGTAATAGTAGGGTTGGATTAAAGAATCCTACCTTTATTGTTCCTTCACCCCGGGTCCCATCCAGAGTGGAGGTTTTCAACGATGACTGGTGGAAGCTTATATAGAGAATGACAAGGATACAGAAATAATAAGGTAGAAGATTACATTTAAATTGGTTTAAGGATGAGGGGAACAATCTATTACTTGTGGTATATTATAATCAATCTTTTATCTGTAGGGGTCGGTCCTGTACTTCCAAAGAACTCCAGGACCTGGTCCAAGAAGCCCCCCCACGAATAAGTTCGTTGTGCATCACAGAAAGGAAGACAGCCCTAAACCAAGAAGAACACGGTAAGATAATAACTAAATTAATTTTCTGCACTAGTATTGTGGCCCGATTGAATAATCATACACTCACTAGATCGATGTGTTTAT
>NW_024534183.1:0-23305 GCF_016097555.1 Gigantopelta aegis
CAGAATGACCCATAATTTTATTATTTGACGTCCAATACCGATGATAAGATAAACAATTCAAATGTGCTCTAGTGGTGTCGTTAAATAAAACAAACTTTACTTTAAATGATACGTAAATCGAATACACCGACATCTTTCCTCTCCTCTTAGAGCGTTACATAATTATTGACACCCCCTTACATGTAACGCGTATACCAACCGATGGCAACTGTTAAAATTTCAAGGCAAATCCCTCACTGACCCCTGGAAAGATGTACCATACCTCTATGGATATAAATATGTTTCGGAGATATGAGACAATCAAGACAGTTAACTTTGTTCAAAATCACGTGAGAAGCTCACCGCCTGCGCAAATCACGTAAAGTCCCAGTTCTACTGGCGTCCCGCTAATTGAAGAAAATCAAAGCTGGCCATTGCGTTTGTAGTTGACCTAGATAATGTAGATAAACGAGCATTGCCAAACTATAGCGATGTGGTGGACCTTATATGTACCAAACAGAACTGGATCATCTATTCTAAATGCTTAAATAAAAATATTCCAGTGATTGCAGCTTTAATGTCACAGGCCTTGTTGGTTGTAAAAAGGTGTAGTTTAATCTAGACCAAAAATAAATGCAATATTATTTCATCTAGTACCACTGTGTCAAGTAGTCTTGTGATTGAAATATGTATGGGGTACCTGTAAACAAAAGTACTCACATTTTGTGCGGAACTTGGGTAGTCATAGACGCTACCTGATATCTCCGAAATGAGCCCTACAGCTCGACCACATTGCCATAAGACTGGTAGTACTGGGTTCGCAGCTCGGTACCGGCTCCCACCCAGAACAAGTTTTAACGAATCAATGGGTAGATGTAAGACCACTACACCCTCTTCTCTTTCACTAATCACTAACAACTAATGCCCTGTCCAAGACAGATTCGATAGCCGAAGTGTGTGCCAGGTCATCGTGCTTGAACCTTTAATTAGATATAAGGAAGAGAATATGTTGAAAATGAAATGACCCCCACTCTTGTCCTGATTCACTATAAGGGCGATGGGTGGTTGTCCTTTTCAGGGTATGTTTCCCACAGGCCGGCAAAGTCACGACCGTTGTATATTTGATCCTGTTTCTGGGGTGATACATATAAAAAAAAATCCCTTACTACTAGTAGACATAATCAGTCTCAGTGACTAAGCGGTTCAGACGTAAATAGCTCTAAGTAATTTGATATAGCTAGGAGGTCATTTTCATCTGAACTACACTAGCGACATGAGGGAAGAAACCCTAGCTCTGCCACTGTGCAATAATTGTGAAGCTTCAATACAATTGTCGAATTCTGTATTAACTTTGTAAATCAATGTCATACTGTGAATGCTACTGTGTTTGAAATGACGTTGAGTCTGTGTAACATTTGAAGTGTCTGCACATTGAAGAACTATTGCACTAAAGAATACAGCTTTAACGTGTACTGATACAAGCAGTGTGCACTAGAGAATACAGCTTTAACGTGTACCGATATATGTAGTGAGCACTAGAGAATACACCTTTAACGTGTACTGATATATTTAGTGTGCACTAAAGAATACATCTTTAACGTGTACGGATAGATGTAGTGTGCACTAGAGAACACAGTTTTAATGTGTACTGATATATTTAATGTGGACTAGAGAATACACCTTTAACGTGTACTGATATATTTAGTGTGCACGAAAGAATACATCTTTAACGTGTACTGATATATGTAGTGTGCACTAGAGAATACACCTTTAACGTGTTCTGATACATGTAGTGTGCACTAGAGAATACACCTTTAACGTGTACTTATATATTTAGTGTGCACTAGAGAATATACCTTTAACGTGTACTAATACATGTTGTGTGCGCTAGAGAATACACCTTTAACGTGTACTGATATATTTAGTGTGCACTAGAGAATACACCTTTAACGTGTACAGATAGAACCACTAAACCTGTCTCGTTCGAATCTCTTTATGATCTTCAGCGTTCCCGCCCAGCGAAAGAAAATAAAACGTTTTTGTGACAATTATTCCTGTTGTTTAGCTGGAATATAACTAATTTACTAACCCGTACCCCCCCAGTAGTTTTCTTAGAGAATACACCTTCTAGCAAGGTAAATATGAGGCGTGTGCACTACAGCTCTCTTTCCCCAAGTACCTTCTTTTTGTAAAACTCTCCTAGCTAGATAAATATGATGTACCTTTGTTATTGCACTCACTACCCCCTCCGCCCCCAAGTACCTTCTTTTGTATAACCCGCCTAGCTAGATAAATATGAGGTGCCCTTGTTACTGCCCCCCCCCACCCCGTGCACCCTAAGTACTTTCTTTATGTATGGCCTCCTAGCTAAATAAATATGATGTGTTTTTGTTACACCCCCCCCCCCCCCGCTCCCAAGTACTTTCTTTATGGATGACCCCCAAGGGAGATAAATATGAGATATCTTTTTAACTGATCTCCCCACCCTCCACCCCCAAGTACTTTTATTTTTTGTGACCCTCGGTATGAGTTCGAACCGTACCCCGTTTTAGGGATATGGTTAGTGTTAGTGTTTAGAGCCTTTGATATAGAGGAATACGGGTCGAACTCTTTCGAAATAAATTCATCAAAGTGTTTTTATTATCAGCAGAATTACACGTGTTTTATGTTCCAGTTAACGATGTACTGATGATTTGTAATAACATATATACTAATCATTTACTTACTACTTTACGCGAAGAGAGAGCAAGAGAGAGAGAGAGAGAGAGAGAGAGATAGAACTCCGGACAAAATGGCCGTCACGAGACTTGTTAGAAATGTCGATTACGTGACAGGTTGCTAGGGCTGTTCCAAACAGTATCGCGTCCCCGGGTGGGGGTTGTAAATGATATTATCAAGTGGTTTCCCAGTATCTACCGTCTACAAACTAAAAGTGAAAGCGTCTCTTTGTGTCTTATTTTTTCTTTTATTTTGTTTTGAGACCAACAAACTACGAACACCTCTCATGTGATCTGTTCTAGAACCGCCCTTGGCTAGAGTTCCATCTTTCATGTTGAACGAGAAACACGCTACGCTATGCTTGAACGGGTGACGTGTCGGCTACCTGTGTCACACAACTGAATATCAAATGTCATGGTACGTGCTTCCAAATCTGTCACACCTTTGAAGCATATAAAATCTTTATTAAGGGAAAGACAATTCAACTGCAGTACTATAAAATCTTTATTCCAGAGACAGGGCCCAGGACAGTCATGCCTGAATCCATAGAGGTATATGGACATGTTAAAAGTACTGCCTCTCTCTGCCTTATTAAAGGAAGGAAATGAATGTTCTCCAGTAGTATACAGACTGCCACACGTTTCAAGAATATCAACTCTTTATTAAAGGAAAGCCAAATCAATTGCAGTTTGAAGAAAATGTATACATATAAACACACACAAAATCCAGGAAAACATGCACACACACGCATACACATATACACGCACAGACCGCGCGCACACACACATACGCACACATACACGCGCGCGCGCGCACGCACACACACACACATATTAAAACAAAACAGAAAAGAAAACACCACACGACAGAGAGAGAGACGCACAGAGAGAGTGAGACACACACACACAGAGAGAGAGAGAGAGAGAGAGAGAGAGAGAGAGAGAGAGAGAGAGAGAGAGAGACAGACAGACAGACAGACAGACAGACAGAGAGACAGACAGAGACACACACAGAGACAGTCAGCCGGCCAGATAGCTTGTTTGTTTTATTTAACGACACCACTAGAGGACATTGATTAATTGCTCATCAACTATTTGATGTTTAAAAATTTAATAATTCTAACACGTAATCACCAAAGAAAACCAACTACATTTTTTTAATGCAGAAAGAGATCTTTTATATTCACCTTCCCACAGATAGGAAAGCGCATAACACGGCCTTTGACAGGTTGTGGTGCACTGTTTGGGACGAGAAAAGAAAATACAGTCAGTTTAATGGATCCATCGAGGTGGTTCGAACCTGCGATGGAAGAACCTCAAGCGAGCACTCTTACGACTGAGCTAAATCCTGTCTCCAGAAACACAGTCACACACACATACAGAGAGAGAGAGAGAGAGAGAGAGAGAGAGAGAGAGAGAGAGAGAGAGAGAGAGAGAGAGAGAAAGAGAGAGAGACAGACAGATAGAGAGACAGACACCACACAATAATTCCAGGATTACACAAAAAAACCCACCCAAAAACAACAACAACAAAAACCCCGCAAAAATAAACACTAAACGTAGCATAAAACTAAAGTAAACATGTTAAATAGTATGTGGTAGGATGCATTTAACTCGCATTAAACAAAACCAAACAAAGAAACAAACAACAAAAATAAACAGACAATAACAAAAGCAAATAAGAAACAAACAACTTCTGGCTGGGTGAAAGTTCGAGGTGAACAGACCGTTTGATAGTGCAGTTAATACCACATGCCTTGTGATTGGTGATAAATGTGAGTGTATTGGTTGTAAAGAAAAATATAGTTTCATCTGGGCCAAAAATTAATGCAATATGATTTCATCTAGTACCACTGTGTCAAGTAGGCGTGTGCTTGGAATTTATATGGGGTACCTGTAAAAAAAAGTACTCACATTTTGTGCGGAACTTGGGTAGTCATAGACGCTACCTGTTATCTCCGAAATGAGCGCTACAGCTTGACCACATTGACATAAGGCTGGTAGTATTGGGTTCGCAGCTCGGTACTGACTCACACCCAGAGCAAAATTTAACGACTCAATGGGTAGATGTAAGACCACTACACCCTATTCTCTCTCACTAATCACCAACAACTAATCCACAACCCAAGACAGATTAGATTCAAGCACGCTGATCTGTGTGCCCAGATCAGCGTGCTTGAACCTTAATTGGATATAAGCACGAGAATATGTTGAAAATGAAATGACCCCCACTTTTTTTCTAATTCACTTTAAGGGTGATGGGTGGTAGTATTTATTATTATATATCCTCGGTGTATATGTCGATTGCGGATAGGATTTTTAGCCATATGTTACTATTGTCGTCTATGAGATTTGATTTGGTGGTATACACCCTAAACAACACGAGGGAATATACTTTGTATTGGTGGGTGGGGAGGGCAGATTAATGTTTGGTACGAAGGAGCATGGAAGGCGCAAGACATAGGAAATTACATACTTAAAACGTCAATATCAATAACCAGTATTTTTTTCAAAAACATTTGGGGGGGGGGGGGGGGGGGGGGGGGGGGGTGTTGCTCCTGAACTGAGACAACTGTTCAAATATGGCAGTGTCTGAACAAGAATCGTTTATCACAAAATTAGGGGATGACCAGAGGGCCGTAGCTAGGATTTTCATTTGTGGGGAGGAGGTGTGGGGGAAACAGGCATATGAATTCTTGGAACGAACGAGCATGGAACACGCAAGATACTTGAGGGTACGGGGGTATGCCCCCAGGACGTTTTGAACTCTAAAAGCTCTAAGATACCATTCTGCAGCCATTTCAGGAAGGTTACACACTTAAAACGACAACATCAATAACCAGTAAGTTTCTATTATTATACCGCTAGCTACTGCCCAGGGCCTCGTTCCACAAAACGATCTTAACGCTAAGATTACCTTAAGTGTATATTTTAGGTGTGCAGTTACGGTGATCTTAGGGCTAAGATCTCTTCGTGGGACGGGGCCCTGCTCTGCTGTGCTTTTGGATTTACGTCAGTAGTTTTACTGCCGCAAATTTTAATGGCGACGCTTTGACAGGAAATTTGTGACAGTAAAAGCACCGATCTACGTTAGCAAATCGGAAAAAAATGTTTTTGGTTGTCTCATTCTAATTTCAACAGTTTTTGTTTTTTATTTTTCTAAAACAAACTACGGATGGTTTTCATGAGATTGTTATTACTGTTACACAACAATGAACAGTCCCTACTCTCAACCAATAAATACACCTGTTTTCTAATTGCGTAATGATTTAATTTCAAATTTCTTTTTTTCCTAGTCTAAACTTCCAGCGTTATGGTATGCAATATTACAATGACTGAATGTGCCAAAATGGATGATAATATAAAATTATGCTGAATAGTTAAAGGCGCAGACTCTAGTTTAAGCCTGTGAAAATGGACAGTAAGTTGAGTTAATCTACAAACCTGCAAAACATTTGGATAAGGTTATAACAGAGAAAAGCTGAAGTTTGTGATGTTTAAAGCTGAAATATCGTCTAAAAATAGACTAGAGCCTGTCTCGATAACCATTACTTCTCAGACGAACGTGCGTTGTTAGAATTCTGAAAAATGCATTTTGGATTATTACAAAAAGCTGGATGACCAGAACCACTTCAGGTGTACGAAAATGAATATTGGAAATAATAAAATGTAAGTACTCCTAATTTAAATGATTAAAAACGGCTTTAATAGTGAAAAATACGTCGTAGTATTTAAAACCTATGGGTCTGACCCTTTAAAGTAGGCCATACACGATATTGAAGATTTAATTACGAAAAATGTACCCGAGACTGGAACTTTAAGTTGGCTTCTATTATTTTAAACAATACCAATATCAATCTTCAACAACAACAACAACAACAAAAAAAGAAAAAAAAGAAAAAAAGAAAAAAAAAGAAAGAAAAAGGGGACGTTCCACAAATACGTAACGCGCCGAGGGTGGGGATATCATGATATACGTTACGAAACATTATGGATTAGGATCGATCCCCGTCGGTGGGCCCATTGGACTATTTCTCGTTTCAGCTAGTGCTCCACATCTGGTGTAACAAAGGCCGTGCTATGTACTATCCTGTTTGTGGGATGGTGCATATAAAAGATCCCTTGCTGCTAATCAGAAAGAGTTGCTCATGAAGTAGTGACAGAGGGTTTCCTCTCTCAATATCTGTGTGGTCCATAACCATATGTCCGACGCCATATAACCGTACATAAAATGTATTGAGTGCGTCGATAAATAAAACATTTCCTTCCTTCTTATTATCAAACCAAACTAAATTGTCAAACGACCCCAAAACTATATTTTTTAATAAAGAAGTAAATAGAATTAAAGGTAAATAACTCTTGTTGTCTTATTATTCAATCCTTCTAAATTCTTTTCAAAACACCCGCTGCCCAGGGACGCAATGGCCATAACTCCTCAGTCACGCAGAGAAAGTTTGTTTTGTTTAACAACACCACTAGAGCACATTTATTCATTATTGGCTTTTGGATGTCAAACATTTGGTATTCCAAAGACCATGGTGTGTGCTATCCTGTCTGTAGAATGGTGCATATAAAAGATCCCTTGTACAAATGGAAAGTTCCTGTCCTGGACGAAGGAGCCGGCATAAGTCGACACCTGCGCCCATGACAGGCGTGCATTGCAAAATGTTGTTCTGAACGTGTACGTTAAGCCCTATGACCTGACTAATAAAAAAAAATGTAGCGGGTTTCCTCTCTAAGACTATATGTCAAAAACACCAAATGTTTGATACCCAATGGCCGGTGATTAATAAATCAATGTGCTCTAGTGGTGTCGTTAAAGAAAACAAAGAAAGAAACAAACTTTGTTTCATTGAAGCCCAGCTACTTTAATGTTAAAGAGACGGTCCTGAGTTTGATGCCGTTGTAAGAGGTGTCCGACTAATACAATGCTTTAACGACTAATATTACAGACTGAATATAGTTTCTTCTTTAGAATATCAGTGTCCTATATTACAGACTGAATATAGTTTCTTCTTTAGAATATCAGTGTCCTATATTACAGACTGAATATAGTTTCTTCTTTAGAATATCAGTGTCCTATATTACAGACTGAATATAGTTTCTTCTTTAGAATATCAGTGTCCTATATTCAGTGTGTTTCTGGTCATCCTAATATTTGTAAGTTGCCCAAACTGGATTTGGTCTCCCAATGATTTCGTACATGCGATAAAAAATATAAATTAACTGTTTCGAGACGAATGAAATATTATGAAAGTAAATATGTATGCATTTAAAAGACGAGTTTTATATTATATTTGTCTTGTTAGCGCTCGGTTGTAAAGTGCTCGCCTTATGCGCGGTCAGTCTAGGATCGATCCCCGACGGTGGACCCATTGGGCTATTTCTTGTTCCTGCTTGTGCACCACGACTGGTATATCAAGGAAATCAAATGAAAAGTAACGTACTATGACGATCAGAAACACATTTAATTTACAACCACTGATATTGTATGCTGAAAAATTTATTTATTAAATAAGCAATAAGCATTAAAACGTCTCTGTTAGTTGACAAAAATCTTAGCATTTGCAACCAACCACTCAGGACGGTCCATATAAGCTATAGTCCATTTGTAAATAATTTTAGTTTGGTTTGACGTAAGAAGAAAAGTAAAAGTGTTTTGGAAATAACCCCCAAACCCCACTATTTTCGTGTGCAGCTGAGAACACAATAGACACAGGAATAAATAACTTATAGTAAATACCATGGTAACAGAACGATGTTCCCTGATGGGAAGGACTAACGTACGGCCATATCGGATCACCCTGTCACACGATTGCAATTAATTAAATGTGTCACATATCTTAATATACTTGATAAAAATAAAACTATATGTAATTCATAATCACGTTTTGCCTATTGAAACAGGAAGATGGACCAATATTTTATAGGAAATATTTTTACAGGAAATGTATCTATTGTACTACTGATGATGTTGGTGATGAATTTCGAATCACCACTTATTTATATGTACAACATTTACAGAAGACAGATTAAAATATATGCATACATATTATTTTACAAGATCAAATGTAAACAATTTTAAGCAACTTTTTAATTGTAAAAACATAGACACCCTAAGAACGTTGTGTAGATTTATAACTATTATCAACAAACATTTCTGTTCCTCCTAAGACTGTCATTATTTACAGTTTATGAATTGTTTTTCAAACGCTGTCATCTTAATGCTATTATATTATATGTGTATATATATATATATACATTCCTCAAATGCCATCAACCGATGGCCCTGAGTGTAATAAAGTTCTGTTCTGTTCTGTCTTGTCCTGTCACAATGACCAGACGTTTGGCATCCAAAACCCGATGAATAATAAATCAGTGTGCTCTAGTGGTGTCGTTAAACAAAAGAAACGTTAAATGAAATTGATTTACCTAGGAACACAAACAAGGCCCTTAAGTCTCCTTGGAACAGAGTGTCAATTATTTTTTGTAGTTATGACGACCGATATCATGCGCAATCGTCATCGTCTTTGTCTTTTTACCGATAATCTAAATGACCAGTTTAGGTAAGCCGGACACCTTGTTCAGAAGTGTGTTTGTTTTGTTTAACAACACCACTAGAACACATTGATTTATTAATCATCGGCTACTGGATGTCAAACATATGGTAATTTTGACACAGTCATAGAGAGGAAACCCGCTACATTTTTCCATTAGTAGCAAGGGATCTTTTATATGCACGATCCCACATACAGGATAGCACATACCACGGCTTTTGATATTCCAGTCATGGTGCACTGGCTCAAACGAGAATTAGCCCAATGGGTACACCGACGGGGATCGATCCTAGTCTGATCGTGCATCAGGCGTGCGCTTTGCCACTGGGCTACGCCCCGCCCCTCCACCTTGTTCAGAAAGTCTTTATTGTGGAAGAGAAACACTGAGAACCAGAATGAAAATAGATACATGAAAACAATGGTTGAATGAAATGGTTAACGTCACCAAGATCAGCTGTGGTGTGAGTTGTATTCAACCAAACTAATATAAACGGTTAACTCTACAACTATATATGAGGACAAAATAAGTTAACATCTTGAAGATATGTTAGAAGCTGCTCACAGAATATTTTATTTAGCGACCGACAATGTAACTGACAACAGGATATGAGACATGCAATATCCAGTCCGCTAAAATTAAACACTCCCCACAACAAACACAATTTCTAACTAAAAATAAGCAGAACACTTACATGAAACAAATGAATTCACAATAAAAAAGTAAATATCTATAATATATTATATTTGAACCCCAACCCCCCCAAAACCCCCAACAAAACCCCCTAAGCAAACCCAACAAACAAAACACAAACAAAAACCAAAACTAACAAACAATACGAAAAGAACAACAACACCCCCAAACAAAACAACAACACCCCAACAAACAATACAAAAAACAAATAAACTACAAAACAAACAAAACAAAACAAAACAAAACAGAAAGAAAGTGACCGTTTGGACATGACGATCTAAATGAACACGTAGGAGATGGAGATATGGTATCAATTCGGTTTATAGGAGGACTTCCACTTTTATTTATGAAACAAAAAATCCATAATTGAACTCATTGGCATGTTCACGATGTCAAGTGTTCGTGCTCGATTACTAAACTTTGTTTTGAAGGAAACGTTAAATATGTATATAAAAAAAGACAGAAAAAAAGAAACAAACAAAAACCCAGACGCACCCCCCCCCCCGCAAATTAAAAAAAAATAATAATTTAATAACAACAAAAAACCCACCAACGATCGCTTTACCCAAAAATTAAATAAAACGACGTTTTTAGTAAAGGAGAACTCAGCCTATTCCTACATTTACATACCTCTACTACCATCTGTTTTCCTTCTTTTTGATTCTGCCTACTCTTGAATTGTCTTTGCCTAATTTTATTTTATTTATTTATTTTTTTAAAGAAAGTAGAAAGTTGCTCGCTTGTCATTTTCGGGACTTGTAGACAACTGTTACGAACAATTTGGCCAACTTCGCCGGTTTCCGTAACGAATACATTTGTGTAGGCTACGGAAAGTTCAAACCGTTGTTTAATTCAAATCCGTATTTTATAACCATATGAATAGCATGAATGAATTAGCCTCTATCAGACGTTAGTAGTAGACCTGGCACTTGAGTATCATGTATTGAAATGAGTTAGGTCACGTGACCCGGGCGTGGCCTCTTCTGATTGGCTGATCTCTAAGCGTGGGGGCGTGGCCTAATGACGTCACGTTCTGTGCATTGACCTCCGGGTCATGCAGCTGGCTGACCTTTAAGCATGGGGACGCTACTTTAACGGGGTTAATGGCTTTGGCAGCTGTCGGGGGTCTATACAGGAAACAGATGGTGAGGAAGTCGTTAATGGCTATCAGATGACAAAATAGAGTGGGTTTTATGGGTGTCTTAACTGTTGGGGGGGGGGGGGGGCTTTGATGTACAGGAAACAGATGGTGCGGAAGTCGTTAATGACCCATAAAGTGGTGTCGAATGACGGGGGGTTTATCTGACTGTGACAGCTGTTCCTTTGATGTACAGGAAACAGATGGCGAGGAAGTCGTTAATGGCTATTAGATGGCAATATAGGGTGGGTTTTATGAGTGTGTTAACCGTCGGGTGGGTGAATTATATTTGCGTAACCTGTGGATTACCTGATCGGTTACCTCAAAGTTACGTTGAAATTATATTTTAAATACATAATTTTTAACATAAAGTTAAAACAAAATACAAAAATAAAACAGTTTCTCTAATGCTTGCAAATCGAAAGAAGTGACTTGTAGATGTTTCTTTTGTTTTTGTACGATCGTAGCGTTGTAGATGTATTATTAATTATTATTATTATTATTATTATTATTATTATTATTCACCACTTGCCATCGGGATAGTAAAAAGTAATTTTTAGTTGCCCGAATCTAAAAGCCACTGTCCTGGGACATCGGGCCACCGTATTCTAGAACCTCTGTGCAGTTTGCGGAAGTTAATACTATTGTAAAAGGACTAAATATCAGCCCAGTACTGAAACAAAATAGATACATTTGGAGGAAAAATGTCCATTCCCTGGTGCATGATAATAATTTTCTTTCATAATTAACAAATAAAGGCTACCATTTGTCACTGATATGTAAAATTTAGTATACAGCAGATTACAAAAAGCCCACCAAAAACCCAAACAACACATGTCCAGTTCCTCTGAACTATAAAACAGGCTACTCATTGGTGCATGATTAGATTAATAAAAATAAATCTTATAATAACATAAAAAGAAAGATCGCAATTTGACATTGATATTTTGTGGTGGCAATGCTACTTTCACTTTATCGCTGGTATTTCTATACTACAGTGACGTCCCAAATGTTTATTATTTGATTTTGAAGATCATTATGGGATGTTAGTATTTGTGACATTTTAGCATTTTTGTTTATGTTAAAACCGTTTTCAACCTTTGTAAAATTATAGGCAATCCAATATTGTGTCTACAAATATTCCTTTAGAGACAGAATAGCAGCAGATAATTTAGGCGCCTTAGCGGTCCATGCACATTTGTTTAAAACTTTTAGCTCGACTCTATACTGAGCCTTTGGTCACAAGTTACAACCGTTGCAATATACCGTTGTCTACTGGTTTGCCACGCATTAAGTATCTAAAAATCAGTCTAAAACATTTGTCGGAAT
This sequence comes from Gigantopelta aegis, assembly GCF_016097555.1. Classification (NCBI taxonomy): domain Eukaryota; kingdom Metazoa; phylum Mollusca; class Gastropoda; order Neomphalida; family Peltospiridae; genus Gigantopelta; species Gigantopelta aegis. The sequence goes on from NW_024534183.1 coordinate 12,412, forward strand.
ACTAGTAGTATATCTGCATGAATAAACTTACTGTAATCGTAAAGTCTGCAAGTTTTAATTTCTGAAGTCTACAGGTCACGACGTAACCGATTTGCGGTTCGCGTAAATTTAATTTTGCGTAACCGACACGCGAACAGAACGGCGGTTCGCGTGAAATATTGTGCCCTGGTCATGGCGTGGGAACACCATGAGTCATCCCAGAACGTGTTTTTGTCCTCGAGATAGCGTGGGGACGCTACCGTGGGGCCTATAAAAACCTAGATTCAGGACGCTTGCCATTCGCTCAGCGACACTGCTATAGAGAAAACGTATACCGTTGATGAATGATACTTACGATATATAATATTATATATAAAATGGCATCGAGATATAACAGAAACACTACAGAGGGCCTTGTCAAAAACGAAGAAAATGACACGAGATGCAAACTAGCCCTTGACAGTAACGTCTACGTCGTGGCTAAACTGTGGAAGGGGGACATTGCCATTTACGTTCGTCAGTTCGACGAGGACCATGAAAAAAAAATTCTCACCAAGGAAGGCGTTTCTCTGACGATGAAACAGTGGTTGGAACTGGCCACCATCAAACGAGAATCGAGTGTACCGCAGCATCTCAGTGGGAACGTTTACGTCGAACGTAATTATGCCGGCGTGGATATTCGTCAGTGGTGGTATTGTGATCAAGAACTGAAACCTTCCCGTTGCGGCGTTCGACTGTCTGCCGAACAGTGGAAAGACCTCCAGAAATGCTTTGACACTATCTACGACTTTGTGCCGGAACTGAGAGACGTCATACCGTGCCACCAAGATCATCAGAATCTGACGGGTGCCATAGAGTGTTCGGAATGCAACCCGAGATATTAGACGTGTCCAGACATGCTCGGTGACGTCACAGGAAAAACGCAGGACGTGTTTGGACATGCTCAGACATTGTGTATATAAACCTTAGATTTAGAACTCTTCGTCATTCGTCAGTCGACCAATTGGTCAAGCACAGACTTTTTTCAAACTCTATTCTCAGCAGTGCACAGTAAATTAATGCCAAGGTCAAGGTCATTATGAACTCCCATGCCTGAGTGTAACCTAATTAAGCAATTATGACTGTCAAATAACAGTAAATGGCACACAATATAAAATAATGATAATATAGTGAATATATGCTATAGGTTCCATTAGACCAAATCAATTCCTATTGCCGATAATGTTAACGTTTACTACTAAAACTGATATAAGCAGCGTTTCAACACACCCAGGAAGTACAGCAACAGAAAGTGTGGCACCTCACATCTAATATAGCTGCAAGAAAATGGGGGGTCACGTATCATTTAAGAGATTTAATTATGTTTTTAATAGCAACCGTCATTTTTGCTGAAAATTGCAGTTCCATTTTTGGGGGTACCCCGCATTAGTTTCAACCTCTGGTATATACTGCATAACAACTGTATAACAAATAAAAGTGTATTTATTTATTGTCAATGGATAATAGTATTTGCACAAATAGTCAATGTCACATATTACTACCAATCACACCCACAGCTGCTTTTACTCCGCAAATATTTGACGGTGCACGTCGAACTTTGACACGGTACTCTCTTCTTTGGTACTATGACGTGCACTCCAGAGATGGCATCGGGATATTCTAGAATGGACAGCAACAGTAGCAGCAGTTGTAGCTGCGGTGACGATATCTTGGTATGCAAATGTTCCAAAAGACACACGATCCAATGCAAAAGAGTAGTTACCAAACCAGAAGAACATTTCATGGATCAAACGGACGCTGCTCGTGAACCTGGTGAAATCGTGGATGAAGAACCCATAGATACCTGTGAACCCGTCGAAATCGTGGACGAAGAACCCATGGATACCCGTGAACCCGTGGATTAAGAACCCATGGATACCCGTGAACCCGTCGAAATGGTGGACGAAGAACCCATGGATACCCGTGAACCCGTGGAGGAAGAACCCATGGATCAGATGGATGCTGCTCGAGAATATAAAACGGACTCGGCTCTCTATGATGATGACGCCTACGACGCCGATGACGAATGGGGTGGCCTTTCGAGACAGTACTTGTTCTGTCATCGTCCCGAAATGAGAGGATTCTATACACGACTCTACACATTTGGTCGGTGGCCCCTCCAGATGAGCCACATACCGAGGGAACTTGCCAAGGCCGGTTTCTTCTACATGGGAGACCACGATGCCATCATCTGCTACTGTTGTGGACTACGCACCTACCGATGGCAGAAGATGGACGATCCAGTGATGGAACATTACAGGCTGTCCCCGAGATGTCCCTACATTAACAATGTATTAAGACATTAAACACGTGTGTGCTACTTTTCGTTTTGTAAAATAAACATGTGAATAACACGTTTTGTTTGTTATTAATGTAAGTGTGTGTGTGTGTGTGTGTGTGTGTGTGTGTGTGTGCGTGGACCTGTGTGTGTGGACCTGTGTGTGTGGCTCTGAGTGTAGCCCTGTGTGCGGCCCTGAGTGTGGTCCTGTGACCCTGCGTGTGTCCCTGAGTGTAGCTCTGTGGCCCTGGGTGTGGCCCTGTGGCCCTGTGGCCCTGAGAGTGGTTCTGAGCCGTGCACGAGCTATGCTTTGGGAAGGGGGATGGACCATACGTATCACACAAAATTTAATCTTTGTGCGCATGCGAGAAATTATAGAGAGTATAAATAAAAGGGCAATGGGTAACATCGTCATTTGAGATAGAACCTTTAGAGGCGCAACATGTCAAACCAGTACAAGTTGTACATTCCCGATGCGGACAAGTGGACCCACTTTTACAAGTTGCAAGCCCAAGGCAAACTTTAACCTCATTTTCCAGTGCAGCGTGGTGGGAAAAGTCAGATGATGTACAGCGCGGATCGATGTCTAGAACTCTACGATCCCACTTGGAAAAAAGAAAAAGAGGAACAGAACAAGCCCCCGACATCTAAAGTCGTCATGGTCTCGGCACGTATCAAATAAATATGGACTCTTGGAATCTGAAAATAAGCCTTCCCAACAGCAGCAGCAGCAGCAGAAATAGCAGCAGCAGCAACAACAGCAGCAGCAGCAGCAGCAGCAGCAGCAGCAGCAGCAGCAGCAACAGCAGCAGCAGCCCCTAAGATTGTTACATCCGTTCGCTATGATCGTGTCGGAATGGTAAAATCCACCCGCCTCCTCAACGCATCATCTGGCTCTACAAACGATGGCAACCCCTCTATGATACGATCAAAATGGATGTTCAAGGCTTACCCGAGAATCTGGAAAAGGATCGTTATTTGGATCCCAGTCAGAAATCTCATCGTGTTGGACGACCTGATGTCTACAGCTGGAAAAGACCCTCGCATCACCGATCTGTTCACGGAGAAGGAAGTCACCACAGAAACCTCTCTGTGATTGCCATCAACCAGAACCTCTATAACAGCAAGGACCCGATGCAGAGAAAAAACTGTCATTACCTGGCACTGTTCAACATCCTCATCGACAAGCAACAAGTCCTAACCTTGGCCCAGCAGATGTATCCTGGAAATACTCGTCATTTGATGCAACGGTTTGAGGAAGCTACCCACAGGCCCTACGGAACACCTCTTGGTAGACTTGAAACCGACCACGCCCGAACATTGGCGCCTTAGGCCTAATGGTTCAGAGACGGGGCGTCCGAATGGTATAAAAGCACGAACGTAACTGCGAATGTCTCAGAAGAGTTTCAACCACCGTCGAAAAAAAGAGCTCTAAGTGCAAATCATGCAAAGAAACGCATCCAAGAGAAAACTACTAGGCATACCCGCCTACGAAAGTGACGACGAAGAAAAAGATGAGGTAGAGCTCTATCTGAAAAAAGTCAAGAGGATGCAGTCTTGCGATACGTGTGGTCTGGTCTTTAAAGACGGGAGTGACTTGCAGCGACAGGTGAAAACGTGTGAGGAGGGAAATGAAGAAGAGGAGCCGTCGCCCGATCTGGAAAACGAAGGCGTACATCTGATGATCGAGCGTGAATTCGACATCGATCGTGACTATATCGAAAGCAAGAGGAAACGCTACGAAGAAAAAGCATGTCCCAAGATGCCATCGAAAGAAACATGAAGACTTTACAATGGAAGTTATTTAAAGACACGTACTCTCGCTTTCTGACCTATATGCGTTCCTGGATCGGCGAATATTTGGACGAACTAGACGACGACGATACCGATGGTGATGATACTGATGATGAGGACGAAGATGAAGAGAAATGAACACTCATATTATTCATATGTCGCCCCTTAGGGCCTCTCGATGTAACCCAATGTGTGTCCATTTTATATATATGGGTAGCTGTCGCCCTTAAGGCCTATCGATGTAACCCAATGTGTGTCCACTTTATATATGTGTAGTTTTCAATTTGTCATTTAGAAATAAAATGAAAAACCCAAACCATTGCGTTTGTTTTTTGTGTGTTTTACTCCATGACTAGATTTGTGATTGAATGTCAGTCTCTGCCGCTACATTATAGTAGCAAGGGATGTGTGCACAGGACAGCACATACCACGGCCCTTGACATACCAGTTGCACTGGTTGAATATAGCCTATTGAACCACCGACGGGGATCGATCCTAGATCGATCACTGTATTTACCCATTTGGTAAAAATTGATATTAAACGGTCAGGGCTAGTACTCTAGGGAAGTACTCTGTGCAGTTATTTCCCTTGATCAAAGGTTAGTTTGGAGTGTTGAGTTGCAATTAACGAGTTCTTCGAAGCAATGGGCTGGGGTGTTACACACACATTCCTTTCTTTTATTAATCACTTCTGCTTTTAAAGCAATGTGCTACACATTCCCTTATTCACCTACCGATTAAGGCGTCTATACATTCCTCTATTAATATTTGTAATGGGATGGGGTGTTACGCACATTCCTTTCTTCCCTTACTGGCCACCGAATAAGTGTATATACTTTCCCCACTGTATTTCGTTCTGTCTTTGAACAAAATCGGAAATTAAGGTCTTGATTTGTATAATAACATATGTTTTCGTTTAAACTCGACTTTGTAAGCTTCAGTGCGTCGTTAAATAAAACATGTCCTTGTAACTTCAAGGGTATCATATTTCAGCCGCGGCGTAGTAAGAAAGTAATACTTGGAAGCGACCCGCGTGTTTATCATTACGTATCTTTAGCAGACGATATTGTTTCTGTGTTTAGACAGTGGGGATAGTGTAAGGGTGAGAGAGATTATCTGCTCTTACGTTAGATGTCACTACCAACACCCCCGTGTTTGTTATTCTTTAAATGGTATATATGGTTTGAGTATACATTCATTATTTATTTTATAGTGATATATATGTAATATTAATGCTTTGTCAGTTAATGTTTGAAATTACCATCGTGCAATCATTGTGAGATATGAAAGAAGATCGTATTTCAAAATAACAACAACCTAGCAACCTTCTCATTGGCTAATCTTGTTATGAAGTCTCGGGGACCATCCTCTACGGTCTGGCAATACGAAATACTCTAATGTATCAAAACACCGTAAAAATAATATGTTGGGTGCCTCTATCCCGCTAAGGTTTAAGCACGCCCGCACGCACACACGCCAGCTATCTGTGGATATCAAAGACAGTAGGAGTAGTGTGGTATGTGCTATCATGTCTACTATAATGTAGCGGGTTTCGTCTTTATGTTTCAAAATTACCACATATGTTTGACATCCAATAGCCAATAATTAATAAATCAATGTGCTCTAGTGGTGTCGTTAAACTTTTAAAACAAAGCTTACTATTTGTATTTATTTCAACTTATTTTAATGATTATATTTCAATTAAGGTTCAAGCACGCGAACCCCGGTATCTACCCCCGTCTTAACCACCGACTACGGCAATGATTCGGGCATTTCTTGTGACGTCAGACCCCCCCTGCCAAGACAGCGTCCCCCCGCTATCTCGAGGTCAAGACGTGTCTGAACACGTTCTGGGATAACTCATGGTGTTCCCACGCCATGACCATATATGGACACGTTTCAAACGCCGTGGAATTTTCCTCTCCCCGTTGACTCACATCTGGTTGACACATACGTCAAAACGATTAAACCCATCTTGCCATCTGATTCAAATTACGTACGCTGTACACGCACGCGCCCTCACACGCACACACACACACACACACACACACACACACACACATAAAACAAACACAAAAAACATACAGAGAGAGAGAGAGAGAGAGAGAGAGAGAGAGAGAGAGAGAGAGAGAGAGAGAGAGAGGGGCAAAAACACTAATAAAATATCATGTCATTACCATACAAACACTATAATACTCCAGAAACTCCTCCAAAAATCTCACACTGCATCCTCGAACAACGTTTAAAAAAAGAAAACAAAAAAGAAAAAGAAAATAAATTAAAGAAAAAACAAAACAAACCCCTTAAAACAGCTCACACCAGAAAGCAATAAATAACTAAAATAATAACTAAAAAAATGACAAAAAATAATAATAAAAAGGGGACACACACGCACGCACGCACGCACACACACACACACACACACACACACACACACACACACATCAACACACACACACACACACACACACACACACACACACACACACATCAACGGTCACATAGTCTAAATAGATAGGATGCATTTAACCCACCTTACACCATAGACGTATGGGCTCCCATTTTTGTATGGGGAAAGGTTGATTTTTTCCTCGAAATAAAAGAAAATGCCCGAATTTGGATAACAATATTTATTCGTATTAGCATTACTGTCAAACGGCTGTATAAGATTGCAAACGAATCACTACGCATTTGTAAATGGATTACAACTAGACTTAGTTTTGTTTTTAAGACTAATCTAATCAGAACACGATAATAAAAGGCGAGCTCCCTCACTGGCATTAATACAGAGTTCTTACAGTGTTTTCATTAGCCTTAGTTTTGTTTTTAACACTAATCTAATCAGAACACGATAATAAAAGGCGAGCTCCCCCACTGGCATTAATACAGAATTCTTACAGTGTTTTCCTTAGCCTTAGTTCTGTTTTGAAGACTAATCTAATCAGAACACGATAATAAAAGGCGAGATCCCACACTGGTATTAATACAGAATTCTAACAGTGTGTCCATTTGGTGTAGAGTGGCTTATCCGATTTTCATCAAACTTTACATATAGGAACAGGATAATGTTATTTTACACGAGTGTGTGTTTCATCTGCTGACATTGAAGATCAAGTTCACTGGTAACAAAGACATAAACATGAAGTCATAAAGAACACCGTGCACTCATTGTAAACGTCCCCACTTCTAGGTGTCTTAGGGAATGTGCAGTGTATTCATTAGGCCTGGTGTTGTTTGTAACACTAATGTTGTCTCAGAACATGAGGCGAGCTCTCCCACTGAGATTAATCAATGAATAATCAATGCAATGTTTTCCGAGATGACTTTGTGCACACGTTGTACACTTCGCCACTTCTAGGTGACTTAGAGAATGTACTCTGTTCTTCTTTACCTTCAGCGACGTTGAATTTGCTGATTCCATCTTTTGTAAAACACAACAAGCTTCCGTCTCGTTGTGTTACACCAAAATAATAATTAAATGATTTCCATTCCGCTGTGGATTTAACCTGAATCTGGATGTCTCCATCCGTGTTAGTGACCTGGAGATGCATCACGTGGCGGTCGTAGTCTAACAGATAAACATCTGGGAGGTGAACAGAGCCTCTTAGTGACTCAGAGCTACATGGTAACTTTGTGTTCAGCTGACTGACAGTGTGAGTTCTGGTGTTAAAACACTGGATAAGATCTGATCCCACTGAGTATTTCCTTCCTCCCATAACGAGAATGTTCTCACCAACTGTAACAGGGAAAGTGAACAATCGTGTCAATCCCAAATCTCCAACAACCTGCCAGTGCGTCTCACTGTCGCTCAATTCCTCTATTGTATTACTATACTGACCGCCTATCGAGTACACTTTAGAGTTAGCTGTTGCCATACAGTGAAAGCAGTGGTCATGTGTGAGATCTGGACCTACTATCCACACTTTCGTAATGGTATCATAAATTAATGTACATTTCCTCTTGTCAAAGCCACCAGTGATATAGATCTTGTCACCTAAACCTGCTGCTGAGTAAAATTTTCCAGGATCTACTGGGGCTGGTGGGACGGCCTCCCACTTGTTGTCTGACGTGAAAGAAGACAGAAGTGACGTCTTGTTATGATGGAGAACGAAGACATCAGATATTTTAGGACTGACTCTTGAACGAGCCGACACTCGACATTGTGAACGTAGCACTTTTTGTATCATTACCTGGACAGATTTGTTTTTATAAACAATGTCTGAAAATACCACGTCATCAATCAGAAACTGTGAATCTACAATATCAAGATGCACGTTTTCAAAAATAACTTTGACGTCATCTGGTTCCGGGTTATTATGCTCAATCCACTTCATGGCGCCTTTCAGAATGATATCTTCGGTACATTCCATCTCTTCTTTGGAAATTATTTCCAGAAGTTCGTCCTTTGTCAGCTGAACAACATTTCCTGTTTGAACAAAATCAGCAAACTTCTTAGCCATATAGGAAAGTGCTCTGTTGGACAAGTCGTGGAAATTGTAAATTTTTAGAAGTCTCCACTAACCTAGACAGTTTTTGTCAGTTAGAGTCAGTCCTTCCTTCAGGTGTATTTCACAGAGCTGTTTGATGTTGTCAAGCTGCATCATCTCAGCAGCATCTATTACCTGCGTACAGTTATCTTCACTCACTAGATTGATTCCACACAAACACATTTTGATGACGTCTTGAAAAACCGACAATGACACCGTGGGAAGGTTCAAGACGTCCGTCTGACTCTCTGACATATCAGAACTGAACATGACCCGGAAATACGAAGACATCGCCGCAAGGACAATACGGCTTCCGGTCGTTGTTCCGTCTTTACATATAATTTGTATGTCAGTGAAAGTACCTTTTGTAATCTCTTCGTGGATGTTTACCAGAAGTTGTGCTTGAGCTTTCTCCATTATACAAGACAGATAAACTGAAATGAAAGAAAACATTGATAACAATATTCTAGAAATGTCCATGCATAACCACATTAGAAACAAGTGAGGTTGATGACATGGCATGTTCACAGCATGCACTATATACAAATAAATCAATAAACAAATAAATAAATGGAAATAGTAGTTTCATGTTCGTGCATCGAATCACAGCTTAGATAAATTATACAAGAACATTACGAATGGTCAAAATTTCAATCATGATGTTCTCAGTATATAAGTTATGTTGCTAAACGTTTTGAATTTTTTTCATTTTGCTTGCTTGTTTCTTTTTATTTATTGATCATTTTGCCCCTGGTAATACTATAATACAATACTCTTTATAATCCTTTAAATCCAACTTCGATTCCCTTCCTATTTTATTAGTGCAAAAATACAACAATGCCATCATAGGTGTGTCTTTACACGTAATGGGGCGGGACGTAGCCCAGTGGTACAACACTTGCTTGATGCGGGTTAGTCTAGCACTGATCCCCGCGTCGGTGGGCTATTTCGTGTTCTAGTCACGACCGTTGTATATTTGATCCTGTTTGTGGGGAGATACATATAAACGATTCCTTACCATTAGTAGAAATTATCAATCTCATTGACTAAGCAGTTCACAAGTAAATAGTTCTAAGTAATTCGATATGTCTAGGAGGTCCTTTTCCTCTAATCTAGACTGGCGTTATCAAGAAACGAACCCTAGCTCTGCTACTCGCAATAATTGTGAAGCTTCAATAAAATTGTCGAATTCAATATTAACTAGGTAAATCAATGTCATATAGTGAATGCTACTGTGTTTGAAATAACGATGAGTCTGTGTAACGTTTGAAGTGTCTGAACATTGAAGAGATTTTGCACTAGAGAATACAGCTTTAACGTGTACTGATGCGTGCAGTGTGCACTAGAGAATGCAGCTTTAACGTGTACTGATGCATGCAGTGTGCACTAGAGAATGCAGCTTTAACGTGTACTGGATGCATGCAGTGTGCACTAGAGAATGCAGCTTTGACGTGTACTGATACATGCAGTGCGCACTGGAGAATACAGCTTTGACGTGTACTGATACATGCAGTGTGCACTGGAGAATACAGCTTTAACGCGTACTAATACACGTATTATGCACTAGAGAATATGTCTTTAATGCATACTGATACACGTAGTATGCACTAGAGAATACAGCTTTAATGCGTACTGATACAACCCCTAAACGTCTCCCTTCCCTATCTGCTTGTGGCCTTTAACGCCCCTCTCCCCCGCCAAACGAAAATAACTGGAGAATATCAACTTGTCTCTGTTCTAATTGTCTTCGATGCTCTCCCCTTGCCCTCCTCCCCAGTACTTTCTCTTTACTTATGACCCTCCTAACAAATACTGATTGTTTATCAAAGATTTAATAAAACTCGTTGTTTATCCAATATTTGATAAAACTCGTTGTTTATCACGTGTTCTTCTTTATCTCAGTACATTTTTGTTAGCAGTATGAATGGTAAATCAGCTTATTAAAACCAGCACTACAGGATTTCGCCTGACACCCCCAGCCTCCCTCAGAACTGGTCAGCAAAATGTATGACCCCAACTACCACCCCTATCATAGGTTGTCTCCGCCGAAAACAGTTACATACTGATCGAGTGTCCCGTAGATTAATTCGTGTTATTTGTGAGAATATATGTTATATTACTGCAGGGCGCACACTAATACTTTTCTTAGGAAGAACCACACTTTCTACGTCTCTTCGGACTAATGTTGTATATACAGCATACGACTAGAGACAGTTACAGATACCTCAAGTGTCTTGTAGCCCTATTCGTGTTATATATGAGACTATGTGACAACCACGACTATACGTACAGATACCTCGAGTGGTGTAGCCCTATT